>NC_079164.1:53686905-53694405 GCF_947568905.1 Ostrea edulis
AACCTAAACATGACAATTAGCGCGAAAATGTAGTTACTCGAGCCATTTCGACAAAGAAAAGAAATTCACATGGTTGCAGAAAGAATTTACCCTCTGCTGTTTGGTTTTTAATTTTATATCAAATTCAAACCTTTTCAATACCGACGAAATAGCTTTCTCCTCCATACTCGTCCACTGATGTAAAAAATCACTAAAACGCATCAAAGATGCATATGGCCGAGTTGCAGTTTGGAAAATCATGCACACTTGCATTCAGTAAGTAAAAACATGCACGTATTTAATATAGTTTATAAGTATGAAGCTTTGAATGGCAGCAATAGGTATTTAGTGCGATAATGACCTTGACCTTTGGCCTTGGGATTCAAAAGCAACATGAATCTTGAATGTCATCAGGATTTGAAGTCTGATAAACATGCACCAGCAAGTACATGTATAAAAGTTAAAGGCAAGCTCAAATCTACAGTATATAGTGAACAAGCATTCTGAGAGTATTGCATGGCAATACATAGTCCCCTACCAGTTGCAAAAATCACTGTACCACAATAATATTCAAAGTTCATTATGTAGGTTATGGTAAAAGGAAAAACTGGGGAACCAGGATAGGAATGATTGGAAATCAACTACTATTCGAGTAGAGACTAGACCAAAAAAAAAGACAAATTTATAATTAGGTTTAGGTCTTTAACCAAGTCAATAAACTGTGACATGTAGATAATCATGAATAATTTATCTATATTGTAGTATTACTATGCTAGAAGTTTTAATGAGTGTAGTATTCTTAATTCTTATCTACAGAGATAAGAAACTTGGATGTAAACTAACAATTCATGCTATTTTTCTACGTCCAAGGGCCATAACTTATCAACAGACCAAGATGAAATTCAAACTTGATCTGTAACTTGTTATGGCAAAGCAATGTACCAAATATCAAATGAATATCTGCAAGCACAAGTAAAAAAAGTCAGGAAAACTGATAATTCATGCTATTTTTCTAAGTCCAAGGGCCATAACTAAGTGAAAAATCAACGGACCAAGACGAAATTCAAACTTGATCGCTAACTTGTTATGACAAAGCAATGTACCAAATATCAAATGAATATCTGCAAGCACAATCAAAAAAAGTATGGAAAACTGATAATTCGTGCTATTTTTCTAAGTCTAAGGGCCATAACTAAGTGAAAAATCAACGGACTGAGACGAAGTTTGAACTTGATCTGTAACTTGTTATGGTAAAGCCACATACCAAATATAAAATAAATATCTACAAGAACAGAGAAAAAAAGTGTGGAAAACTGGACTGACGGACAGACGGACGGATGGAACGCAAACCTAAAGTCCCCTCGACTTCGTCGGCAGGGAACTAAAAAGAGACCTTGACCTTTGGACCTCAAAATAAATAGAGACCTTACTCTTTTGGATGTGATCAAAATATGCAAGTCTGACAAAGATGCACCAAGTAGTATAAAAGTTAGCGACCGGACAAGCTCAAATATATGGTATTTCGTGACAAAGTTACCGTGGGACCTCAAAATAAATAGGAACCTTCCTCTTTTGGATGTGATCATGTTATATAAGTTCACAAAGATGCCCCTAGTAGTATGAAAGTTAGAGACCGGACAAGCTCAAATTTATGACATTTCGTGACAAAGTGACCTTGACCTCAAAATAAATAGGAACTTTCCTCTTTTGGATGTAATCATGTTATGTAAGTCTCACAAAGATGCATCAAAAAGTATGAAAGTTAGAGACTGGACAAGTTAATTGTGGACGCCGCCCGCCCGCCGGACTGGACGCCCATCCTTCACCAATTTAAAAGCCGAGATTTGCTATGCAACTCGGCTAACTACCTTGTATGACATATGCAAATAACTTGACAATCGGAAGTTGAAACTTCAGTACATCAACATGGCGCACAAATATGAATCGAGAAATTGGAATTTATCGAAATTATGGAAAACGATGGAATAAGGCCTCACAAATCGTAAGTTGCAGGTTGTAAATTTATATATTGACTAAGAAACATAGAATATCATTTTATTTACGTAAAGAAAGTCAGCAAATGTTTAGACGGATCGAAAATGTTGCAGGAGTGAATCACCCCCACATTTGCACCATTATGGAGATCCTAAGAAGTTTATATAGCACCCTTTTCATACACTATGTACTATGTATGCTCAAAGGTGCTTTACAATGCATATACCTTACAACAGAATGTTATACACATAATACATAGAAAATAAATAAAACATTAAATGGTTTTCTGGACTTTTTCTTATCATAGATACAGATATTGCACCGACAATTTGACACAACCTCCCTCTCAGAAAAATATATAATCAGTTCACATTAGAACTTAATTGGTGCACCATGACCTACTTTAGGGCTAAAAGTAGATCAAATGGTTTCCTGAACTTTTTCCTAAGATAGATACAGATATTGCACTAAGTTTTAGTCACAACCTCCCTTTCAGAGAAATACATTAAATCAGTTCACATGTCAGATGCATTGGTGCACCATGACCTACTTTAAGGCTTTTCTTTCAGAATGTGTGTGGTATCAATTCAGAGTGCATAATATGCTTTCAGATTGAATTTCACTGTCAGATGGGCGTATGTTGTACTGTTTGCAATACTCTTGTTATATTTGTAAATAAGCATCACAGAGTAAGCACTTTATTTTAATTACTATGTCACTGCATGATAACATATTGATCCCAATCATAAAAAGTCAAGGAGAGAATCAAATGTGAATTTGGGAAAATCTGCGCTTTTTTAAAGGGAAAAATGGATGGTTTTTACAATTGGAAACTGGGCTAAATTTTTGCCCTTTATGGGGCAATGGAAAATCCCTGCAACAAATACACTTAATGAAGAATCTAACCTTTGAATTTTCTTCCCATGCTATGATATTTGTAGGCAATCTGCACACAATTAATGAAACTCCTTGCAGCTTCCTGACGTTTCAGACGTATCAGTTCCTCTGCAGCATCACTGAAGCCAAAGCCCTTACCAGGAGTGCCCATCATCTTTAGTTTTTCCTTGGCAACAAGCCACCTGGATTTAGCTGGATTTGGACTGTAAAAAATATTTTATCTCAAAACACAATCATAGCTGAATAAAATGTCTAATCCTGAAAACAATTTTGGCATTTTTAACAAAGAAAATTTACAAATTTTTAAAATGAAGATATCAAATCATCTTCACGTAATCCTGCAAGTCTCTGATTTTGAAATATTCTGTTTGATCACAGCTACCTGACAAGTACACGCCCAAACGTCATGTCCAAGACAAGATCAATGCGTTCCTGCAAGGTTTTCAAGGAGAGAAGGATCTTCAGAATAAGCTTCGGATTGGGAACAGATACGTACATCTGTAGAAAGTTAATGAGAGCTCCACACTCAATGTAGCATCTTTCCTGTTATACATAAAAATGAATTTATTGTCAATCCTGCTTCCTCTCAGTTTTTATTCATGTGCAAGAAATGTTCATGAATACCACTTTATTGCCTAGCATTTTCACTGAGGTCAATATGATGTCCGTAACTACATAAACTTTGATCCCATATTGTGGCCCCATCCTACCCTCGGGGGCCATGAATTTAACAAACTTGTGTCTTATTGGTTCTTGAGAAGAAGATTTTCCCTATATACTTGAAAGTGAAACTTTGATCCCCTATTGTGGCCCCATCCTACCCCCGGGGGCCATGATTTTAACAAACTAAATCTGTACTATGTCAGGAAGCTTTCTTGTTGGGAGTTGAACTATGTTCAATCTCCCTGGGTCATCACGCACTTTTCTGCGCAGTAATTTGTATTGATTTGTATAGTGGTCGTCAGCGGGGGTTCTGTGTCAGCTGATTTACTCCTAGGTAAATCAACATAAACTTTTATAAACATCCGCCATTAAATAATCCATGTAACTTTTCTGAATTAATCTAATTTTGATAATTTACATGTAAATAAATGCAATGATATTGTATTCAAATCAATTTGAATACAAGATTTCGATCAAATTGATACTGATAGACATAGAAAAATAAAAGATAAGGTTGAAAATTTTCGTTTGTAGCACAGCGTCACCTATAAACATTGATAGGGAAACGAACGACAACTGCACACAAGCCCTATTGACACCGTGGCGCGAAATATCGAATATGGTGCGAAACCTCAGAAAATTTACAAGAAATAACTCTACAACATTGTGTATGTGTATATATTTGGTTTTTTTTTTAATGTGATATAAAAAATGCTTGATGTTACATGTAGATTGAATTAAAACACGTCATTCCCAGTCAACAACTTTCGATTGGGATCGGAATACGAAATAAAATTTCTTATATCCGGTGGCAAAGTGAAACTGCTTCATGCTTCAAGTTATTGAATTACGTAGTAATTGCACGTTACACATTAGAGAACTGTTCCTTTTAATAAAGAAAGTCACAAAATAGATACAAAATGAGTGTACCTTATTCATTACTGTTACCGAGCTTTCGTCGACTATAATCTCGAAATGGCGTGTTTCGCTGCGCTTGATGATCTGACGGTAAGGTCCACATTTTCTACGTGAGTAGTGTGATATTTGTTTATGAATTTTTTGCGCATACATGGTATGTCTCGGCTAGGAATAATGGAAACTTTCTCACCTATGTATGTAAAGACATATTAATCTCTATTTTTAAAAAATGTAGAACACTTTTATCAAATGACAATGTTTGAAAACGCTTAGAGCCCCGATGTCAGAATTTCCTTTTCCAAGACATCAATATGTCAAATTCATTATCCTTTTTGAATAGTATGTACCATATTTTGTACCAGTTATCCATTTTGAATCCCCTATTACAATGGGATTTTGCTGCACTCTGTAATGTTTGAGTGGATGTCATGAGTGTGTGTCAAACAGAAATTTTAAGAGCATGGGACAAGGTGCTGCCATGTATTACTTCACTATCAAAGTTTAACCCAGTTGCCACAATGTTGAATTTATGCTGCAAAAAGGATTGGAAATTGCTCTGGTCAAAACACATTGTTTATTTGTCTACAGATGAAAGAGACATGAGGATTCTCCCTCACAAACTGAAAAAAAAAAGTTATGGATCTTGTACATGTATAGTTTATTATTCACTATAGATTTCCAGCATCACAATTGTCTGATTCCACTATATGCTTTCCATACTGTCAGGTTCATTCACCCCCTGTTTGAGCCACAGTATAATATCCCAAATACCTTGGCAATAAATAACATTATTTGACTAGTGTTTCATTTTTAGCGGAGTTGCGATGAAGTCGAACTCGGCTTATGATCTGATGAAGTGCCTTTGGGCGGGCAGGCGGGCACGCATCAACATTTCATTTCCGCACCATAGCTCTTGAGCAAATTATAGGATCTCATTCAAACTTAGATGGATTGTCACCCTCAGTAAGATGAGGAAGCCTATCGATTCTGGGGTCACTAGGTCAAAGGTCAAGGTCACTGGCTATAAATAGACTGAAATTTGGAGAAAATTTTGTTTTCCGCACCATAGCTCATGAACGAATTAAAGGATCTCAATCAAACTTAGATCGATTAAGTAAGACAAGAAGCCTATCGATTCCGGGGTCACAAGGTCAAAGTCACAGTGGCTATAAATAGACTGAAATTTGGAGAACATTTTGTTTTCTGCACTATAGTTTTTTAACAAATTATAGGATCTCAATTAAACTTAGATGGATTATCGCCCTTGATGAGACAAAGAAGCCTATTGATTTTGGTCAAGGGTTAAAGGTCAAGGTCACAAAGGATTTAAGTCGGCTGAAATTTATGTACGCAAAATTTTGCTCCTTGCTTGATAATTCTTGAAAACTTTTCTGCCGGTTCCCTCTATGCCCATTCCTTGCGCAACTCGGCTTGTGCATTTCTGATGCCCGACAATTTTTAATTTTTTTGCATTTCATTTATTTTGAGTTATTATACAATTATTTACCATTCCATTGATCCTCTACAGGACTGTAGTATACTCAGGTGACAGTTTAGCATATTGGACTACCTTTTCAAGTAATGAATACTTAGAATTAGCTATAACTAGGATTAAACTTGAATGTATATATACAGGGGGAAAACTTCTTCATAACTGCAAGGCATTGATAACCATATTGATTTGAATGTTTGGGCCATAATATGTGGTCACATTTTTCATGAGAATATAAAGGGGTGAAATTCTAGAAAACAACAACACGACTTCAGTTACTCGAGGAGCGTTGTGGCCCATGGGCCTTCCATTATCCATGTTTGCTGTTGTAACGCTTTGAAACAACAACAGTTGATTTGTATCTAAAATCATGATAACATTCAGTCATTTATCCCCCTACCCTTCCAGTACTATCTTTTCTAACTGAATTTCCACAATGTTCAACTCCCACGAGTACTTTAAGTACTTTGATAAATTTCAGCTCTTCTGGCCCAGTGGTTCTTAAGAAGATTTTTAAATGACCCCACCCTAGTTTTGCATTTTTGTGATTATCTCCCCTTTGAAGGGGGCATGTTCCTTCATTTGAAAAAACTTGAAAGTCCTTCACCCAATAATGCTATTGGCCAAGTTTGGTTATAATTGGCTCAGTGGTTCTGAAGAAGTCGAAAAATGTAAAAAGTTTACAGACAGACGGACAACAGGCAATCAGAAAAGCTCACTTGAGCTTTCAAGCTCAGGTGAGCTGAAAACTTGAATCTATCATAAATTCATATCAGCATCAAAGTATAATCCAACTGACCTGATCTGTTCTTAAAGCGGTTTGGATTCCTTGACAGAACTGATTGTAAAAGTAGGATGGACCTCCATCAAGCAGAATTAGGCATCCTACCTGAAATAACAGCAAAATCAGTTAAATTGTTTTGATGCACTATCTATAATGAACTGTGACAAACATTAGAATATCATTTTTATACGTGGACAAGTTTAAAGGAATCTTATATATATAGCATTAAAGACAGGACCACCATGCAAACTAGTTTGTTTAATAACTAATTGTGCAATCCTGTATAAATAAAGGACACTGTTATCATTAATTATTATAAAAGTAGTCTTGTGGAATAGAGTGGCACCCATCTAACACTTTTGCTTACTTTTGATCCTTGCTCCTGAAGTTGCATTGCCATCTCCATTGCAATTAATGATCCAAAGGAATATCCTATTAGAAAGTAAGGTTCATTTTCCTGGTGCATCTGCACTGCATTTTTGTAATAGCTGGTATAATAAAAATATCTTTGTTTACACATTTAATTTCAAACCAAAAACATGTCAGTTACACTGATAACTTGAATTTGATTTAAAAAAAAACCAATCAGTAAATAATCCTGTTCCAATATATCAGAACTTCAATTGACCACTAACCTATATGTAGCATCTGTGAATTTTGAGAAAAATGTCTCGTCTTCATGTGACAAGAAGACACTAATCTGATTTACACAGTGTATAGGCATAATGGACACTTTCTGTTGAAATGGACACTTTCTGAGAAATCGACAGAC
>NC_079164.1:53699405-53776905 GCF_947568905.1 Ostrea edulis
TACAAAATATGGAAGTAGTAATACATCATTAATACTCAAAATAATTGAATTCATCATACAATGTATTTTGATCAAATATTTATGTATTACCAATTGTTTCATCTTCCTCCATAATGTAGTTCAGTTGCATGGATAGTCCATCAAGCCTTACACCAAAGAGGTGGATTTTCCTTGGGGTTGTAAAGTATAGCTGTCCAATTTGCCTTGCATGGTGGGGTAGAATAAGCGACTGGGCAAAATCAAAAATTTTCTTTAAACTGGAAGATTGTTGTGGAATTGGCCCAAGTGGATGGACATACCCTACTAGTTCTTCCTTTGATGCCTCAACACACATCTTGTATACCTCTCTTTCTCGCCTTGCTTCCTCAACATGAAGTAGGTATGCACTTGTAGCTTCCATTTTGTCCTCTTCTGATCATGTATCTTCCACCTTCTTTTGATGAGTCACATATGAAGCAAACGTCATATTTTGGAGTGCTGATTTTGATGTGAGGACAAAGTTTCTTCCAAAGATCGTAAAAAACTGATAAACCCACAAATTTAT
This sequence comes from Ostrea edulis, assembly GCF_947568905.1. Classification (NCBI taxonomy): domain Eukaryota; kingdom Metazoa; phylum Mollusca; class Bivalvia; order Ostreida; family Ostreidae; genus Ostrea; species Ostrea edulis. The sequence continues at coordinate 53,699,950 of NC_079164.1, forward strand.
CATGTGATGCTGCTTTGTATAGCTCATAAACATGTTTCTTTGAGTGTGAAGCTGTCAGGTATGTGATCCTCATCTCTTCCTCGTGGTGCAGCAGGTTGTGGAAGCCCGTAGTCATCTGCATAAGAAGTAATAAATGTTTTTACTTGTTTATATTCTTCAAAATCAAAAGCATTTGGGGCTCTTTTTCCAGCATTTCCATGAATGCAGGGTGTGATGCCATTGTTCAAAATATGTTTCGCAATGTTCTTCAGCATGTCCTCACCAATATCATCAATGATTCGAAAAGCAGCAACACAAATTTCAGATCCATTGAAACAATAACAAAATCGATGTCTCTTGATTTCATTTTGACTCTTTGTTGCTGTAGATCCGTTAACCTTGAGAGCTCCCATGATATAGATATCCTTTTCACACTTGGAAAGTTCTCTTACATTCTGGATATGTTCTACTACAGTCTTTCTGTCTAACCTTTCAACACATTTTTTGGGGCATGCACATCCTGATGTTAGCTTCTCGATATCCTTTTCTGGTAGACTAGAGACCTTTTGAGCTACTGGTATATCATTACTGGTATCTAAGTCACTGTCAGTTGAATCTGGGTTTTCTTCATCTAAATTGAGGGGTGCGACATGATTTGTTCCAAAGTGTTCTTCTGGTAACCTGTTCAATTCCTGTAACGATGAAGTACAGGGAAGAACGTCAAGCTTTATTCTATCATGATCACACATTTTATTTGTTATGATTCAATTTAAAAACAAAAATACATATATACTAAATATATTTCATTAACAATTCCAAAACATCAGCAAGGTTTGATATCTCTAGATTCGGAAACTCTTTCTTCATAATAAAATTTAGCGTTTATATAAAATTATGAGTAGAATTATAATAGTGTTCTTAGTACTGGGTAATTATCTTCAGGGTATTTAGCTCATTCGTAAAACGGTGAACCCGGCCCATTTTATTTAAACTACATTTCCTTACTTTTCTATATTTTTTAAATTAGAACTTAGTTGCAATACTGCTATAACTTAATAAAAAGTTTGGATACCATAGTAGAATTGCTTTTGATTTTCATTTAATATATATATTTAAAGTATGACGAACAGACAACACTAGGGGAAAATATGCTCATATTTTTTAAGTTTAGCTGGCTGAGGATCAAAGAACCTTACAATCACTTTTAATAGATTTGAAGTTTTAAAAAATTATTCTACTTTTGTGCAAAACTTTAACCAGTATATAAAATAGAAATCCCAAAAAGCTCCCAACTGTACGTGGCACTGCTATTAAACAGTAAAATAAATCATGAGGGTGGTTATAATTAACAATTTTTATTCTTTTCTAGAAAGGAATAGCCTAATAGATCTGTTCAAGGTTGCACTCTATGTGAAATTGTGCAAGTATACGAAAAAGAAAATTGTAATAATAAAGCTTGAATGTAGAAAAATGTTTTGGTTGACAATCTTATGGAATAAATAAAACACACACAATTTTTTTCCCATCATTATTTACATGCACAAAAAACAAAATTAATATCATTTAAATTCAATACCAAAATACATTCTAAAATAGAGCTTATTTAAGCAATGAGGCTAGTAGGATGTAAAACAAACATCCCAATCTAAACTATGCTTTACGTATTTTGTTCTCCTACAGCGTGCCATACATTTTTTCTCTGGCATCAGATGACAACAAACTTTCCAATCTGAACGGATTTAAATTTGCATGCGCTTTTCACAGTAAATACATAGTAACAACCTCATGGATTATTTAATTAGAATTGGAAACATGGGATATTTTACTTGGAGAAACAGAAATTACAACAATTTAAGGATGAAAACCCGGCTATTTGAGATTTGAGTACAGAACAACACACTGCTATATAGGAGTGCTGTAAAGTAATGATTAGCCTGCATCTTGTTGATACAGTGAGAAACTATAGTTTACCTCATGTTATCATTCTAAATGTTATCAATATTATACAAGAAGAAACAAAATATGGGAATTTCGAATCCAAGGTTTTATACGACAGGTTTTCATAATGTATGGAGAGCATCGGGTGGCATACTTAACGAGATTAACGCACGCCGATTTTGTTGATGTTTTACCAGTTGGTAGAAGTTACATTGTATCGTCGATATATGCTGTTACAAGGTGAAGGTCAGTTGATCTGAGTGTGTATTGAATTTGAAGAGCAAAACAGAATGTATGCTATAGGCCTACCAGTGCTTATAGCTTCGATATATCCATTTTCTCGCAGTTTGTCAGGGTCTCTGTCCAAGAGATGTTTGAAAAGGTGACTGGGTGTGTTTTTAAAGGTAAAGTTCTTGCTCCAACAAAAAAATTATCCACGTCTTTTTTCTTGTACCTTCCTTCGAAAAATTGAAAATTACTCAGTCTAAATCCTTTTTACCGACAACTAGTATACCGAGCACGACACAAAACATCTTAATGCATTATTATTTACAAGCCGTTAACGTGACAATTGTTTTTTTGTCGATTAAATCTAATCTGTTTATGAAATGGCTAATAGATGTTTTCAAACCCGAGGGCGCATATGACGTCACACAAAATGGCGCGTAAACTAGCGAAAGAAAATATGCATATCGCAAGATTTGAATTTCATCGCATTCAAACTCGAAAACTACGCAAAATATTTCATTTAAAACACATTTAAAGTAGTTTTAGGCATAAAAAGAGTTAATTTTGCTGAAAAAATGAAAAAGTTTAGAAACATGCGTTGTGTCCTTTAAGTTTATTTTAACTTGAGGATAATTAAAACTGCAGTTGGACTATACAGTCCTACATATTAGCCCTTCTTGATTCCCTCCATTTTGTTGACAAAATACATATTCTTATGTGGACAAACATTTTTAAATAATAAAAGTACGATTATGAAAATTTACATGATTTAGAAATAAGAAAATGTGTTTATAATAGTATAGAATTTCCCTTCCCTAATACTGAAAAAAATATTTATTAGGCCATCTTTAAGAAAATATTTACTTGCCCTCTTGGCCTCTCCCGACTTGGGATAAAAAGGGTCGAGTAGGAAAGTAGGGAGAAAATTCTTTTTTATTCACATGAAGTTAAAAAAGCTATAAATTAGATAAGAAAATTTCGGAATGAGTAATAAAAAAAATGTTAACTGGAGGTTAAAAAAGTTTTTTATTTTTTTTAATTTTTTTTTTAATTTTTAATAATAATAATAAAGCTTTGAAATAAATGGATTGTGATTTTCTTTTATCTTGGCTTCTTTTTCTTATTCTAGATGATGGAGCTGATGCCTGGTAGTGAGATCTACATTTATCCCAAAGATATACAAGCTTTATATAAGCCAAAAAACAACAACAAGTGGAACTTTTCAGGAGGGGGAACCTAACTGGTGCAAATGAAAAGACCATTTTAAACACTATTCTTGGTAAGAGATTATAATCTAATTAATAAATTGTTTATATAACACTATAATAACAAATTGTTTAACTTCGAATAAGAATAATCAGTCGCCCACATTTCTTTCAATTTGTGAAGATGTATTTAAAAGGTGAAAACAAAAAAACTTGTAATTTCTGACATCATCTTTTAAATTGGAGAATCAATGACAGTTGGTTACTAGAGTATTTTCTCTTTTATTTAAAGACGATGCCGGGATTCAGAGGCCATTGTCAAGTTTTCGATGAGGACCAACATTAGTTCCCAAGTCAGCCTCCAGAACATGAAACAGACCTAACTTTTATACATTCAGTAATGTGAGATATATATTTGGGATTCCCTTCATAAGGGATTGTCCAGTTTTCAATGTGATAATATGTACAAAGAGTTAGTGATGAATATTTTATTTATATTTTTGTGCCAAACTTTATAAATGATTGATTGTTTGATGTTTTCCGCCACGCTCAACAATTTTTCAGTTACCTGGTGGCACCCAGTTTTTATTGGTGGAAGAGAGAACCCAGATACAATGTACCTTGGAAGAGACCACCGACATTCCGAAAGTAAACTGGGAAACTTTCTCACTTACCGGCGCGAGCGGGATTCGAACCCACGCCGACAGAGGTGAGAGGCCATGTGATTTGGAGCGCGATGCTCTAACCACTCGGCCACCTTTATAAATGAAATTAATATACCAATAATAGTCGCTGTTTATAATCGGTAATGTCTTATTATCCCCATCTTTTTTGTAACTTTTCCATAACTTTTGTCGGGTATAACTTTTTTGTAATTTTTCCATAACTTTAGTCGGGTATAACTTTTATGTAACTTTTCCATAACTTTTGTCGGGTATAACTTTTTTGTAACTTTTGTCGGGTATAACTTTTTTGTAACTTTTCCATAACTTTTGTCGGGTATAACTTTTTTGTAACTTTCTCCATAACTTTTGTTGGGTATAACTTTTTTGTAACTTTTCCATAACTTAAATATAACTTTTTGATAACTTTTATGAAGTATAACTTTTTTGAAGTATAACTTTTATGCACTTGTTGTATTCATGTTGAAATAAAAGATGATAACTTATACATGAGTATAACTTTTTTGTACCCGAGTTATAAGTAAAGTATAACTTTATTTGAAGAAGTGGTTCCAAACTCCGATAACTTAGTTATAACTTTTTTGTAACTTTTCTTAGTTACAAAGTTATAACTTAGTTATAGTTTTTTTCGGTATGGGACGTTGTTTAAATGTACTGTATTTTCCATTTTTGCATACATATTTTCCCGTAAAAGAACACAGTAGATAATATTACCTCAAACTTGTCCATTTTATCGTAATATTCCACTTCTATTGCGTTGTTTTCACTCGCTGTCACATGTAGTCTGCGAGGATTTTCTTCCGTGAAAAATGACATCGCGTAAATGCATTGTGATGTAAAATTTATGTGAATGTCATAAGGGGGGTTTTTGCTTGGAATTGAATTATCTCCCTTAGACAGTGGTAAATAGATATGGTCATAATAAGAGAGATGATGACATACAAACAGACAAAGTGACATGACTCCAAAATCTATAGGTGTCTTCCTCTTATTGTAAAGTATTTCTGTACAAAATTTGAAAACTGTACAATGAAAACTCTTTGAGTTATCATGTCACAAAAAAAGTGTTCATAATAACAAAGATAATGACAAACATACAAAGTGACATGACCCCAAAATCTATAGGCGTCTTCCTCTTATTGTACATTATTTCTGTACAAAATTTGAAAACTACGATAAAAACTGTTTGAGTTATCGTGTCACAAAGAAAGTGTTGACGGACAGACAATGTGATTACTATAGGGCTTCCCGCATTTCATGGGGGCCCCTAATAATCAGGTTCCTCTGATATCTACAGAGGAGTGTCAAATGTGCATTTAATGTTAGACAAAATGAAGCTTTAGAAAATTTATCAGTTCCATTGAACTAACTGGCACAAATGTCTGTTAGTCTGCCAGATTATTAACCAGTCACAGACTGACGGGCATATGTTAATTTCAAACCCTGATATTGATCATCAAAGAAATGACATTTTTATATATCAAACTTTAAAACTGTTACCTTGTAGTTCTTGAGAAAAGTTTCACGGAAATCTCCTATTAATTTCTGTGTAAAACTTTTAACCCATGATGGGACTCTGTTCTAGTAATAAGGGTCATGCTTAGGATGTACTTTAATATTCAATATAATAAAGATTTTATACCAGTTTTTCACTTTTCTGGTCCAGAGGTTTTTGCATCATTGCCTAGCCACACTTACTGAGTCCAGGAGTGCCTACCCTACCTCACACAGTGGCTGTATGATCAATGAAACCCTAGATTTCCATGAATATTTATGAATTGACACTAGATCATCTATTAACCAATCACTGTGAGTCAAGCTTTTGATATTTTAATGGCTGAACCCACAGGTAAAAAATGTAGCATTAATTTTTTTTTACAATTAATAACAGACAAACAAGAGGCCCATGGCCCCCATTGCTCACCCGAGTCATCTTGGCCCATAATTAAAGATTTTTCCTACATATTCGCATGTAAAATTTTGATCCTTATTATGGCCCCAACCTACCCTCATGGGCCATGATTTTTACAAACTTGAATCTGCACTATGCCAGGAAGCTTTCATGTAAATGTAAACTTTTCTGGCCCAGTGGTTCTTGAGAAGGAGATTTCTGAAGATTTTCCCTAGGCCTTTATATTTGTATGTTCCCCTTTTGTGGCCCCACCCTACCCTCGGGGGCCATGATGTTAACAAACTTGAATCTGCACTATGTCAGGAAGTTTTTATGCAAATGTAAACTTCTCTGGCCCAATGGTTCTTAAGAAGATTTTCCCTATATATTTGTATGTAAAACTTTAATCCCCTATTGTGTCATGATTTTAATAAACTTGAATCTACACTATGTCAAGAAGCTTTCATGTAAATTTCAGCTTTTATGGCTCAGTGGTTTTTGAAAAGAAGATCAGCAATCATCAGGGCGTGACATACCTTCTTTGTATCGAAAAAACAAGACCAATCATATACTCTCTCTGTATATTTTCACTTGGCATAAGATGTATGTGTACCAACTTTAATGGTCCTTAACCCAACGAATCGGTCTGCATCCTCCTACTATGACCGTGACCTTAAGAAACAATAGGCATCCTCCACTTGGCATAAAGTGTATGTGTACAAAGTTTGACGGTCCTAGCTCCAACAGTTCTGTTTGTATACTGCCTACAAGGTTTTCCTACTAAGTGATGCTGTGATCTTGACCTTTGACCTTGAAAAAGTAATAGGCATCTTCCTCTCATCATGGTGATCAAAGGTACCAAGTTTCAATATCCTGGAGCTTATGGTTTGGTTTGTATCCTGCCTACAAGGTTTTCCAACTAAGTGACACTGCAACCTTGACCTTTGACCTATAACATTGAAAAAACAATAGGCATTTCCCTCTCATCATGGTGATCAAATGTACCAAGTTGCAATATCCTGGAACTTACAGTTCAGTTTGTATCCTGCCTACAATGTATTCCTACTAAGTAATACTACGACCTCGACCTTTGACTTCTGACCTTGAAAAACAAAAAGCATCTTCCTCTCATCAGGGTGATCATATGTATACCAAGTTGTAATATCCTGGAGCTTATGGTTCGGTTTGTATCCTGCCCACAAGGGTTTCCTACTACGTTTTCCTACTAAGTGACCCTGATTTAACAATAGGCATCTTCCTTTCATCATGGTGATCAAATGTACTAAGTTGTAAAATGCTGGACCTTACGGTTCTGTCTGTATCCTGCCTACCAGGTCCGGACAGACAAATGGACGGGCAATGTATGCCATACTATAATACGTCCCGTCTTTGATGGGCGCATAAAAAGCTTATAGAGAACTCTTATAGAAACAAGTCAAGTATACATCTATATATTAAATGAAAAACACCTTAGCAACAGAGGCTATGCTTGCGAATTCTGTTTCGGTATACTTATTTTGATTAGCTATTGTGTCAGTTTTTCCAAATCCTTGGATTATTCCGCTATGAGCCACGTGATGACCCAAGTGGTTTTTTTCCCATCCAAAAAAAAAAAAAAAAAAAAAAAATTAAGGGAGCTCCCCAATTGGTTGATATATGTCAATGTCAATATTCATAAAGTCGAGGGCTTTCTTAATCATACAACCATGACTATGACATAGTGTGAATAGAGACAAAAGGTGTGGTTTGCGACGATGAAGTTTTTGGGATTTTAAAAAAATATTCTTCCCTTGGAAGGAGTCATGACACTATATGCAAACAAAGAACAAGGTACGGTTGTATACATAAAAAGGCCCAAAAAATTTCTCTCTATAAAATGTGTCTGGAATTAACCTTAATCAGCGTTTTAAGAAAGTAAAATAAATGCCAGGTATACTATGTCAACAAAATCAGAATGATAGTCCTAAATGGATAGCATTATGACATCATGAATAAGACATTTCCCGCCTTTTTCTCAAAATAAGCCTGAAAACTGTCAAATGTTATACAAATTATTGCTCAGGAAAAGATGTGCGCATTTGTCGAGCAAAATGAAAATGATATATATTGTGTATTATTTTGAGATGAAAAACATGCTTCAATATGAATTTGCTCGATGCATGCGCTGTATGTTTTCTAAAAGGAAAACCACCTGAATTTGTGGATATTTTCATTGAAAATGGCATTTTTGCAATTTTATGCCAACTTCAAGCTCTCGTCATATGACACAAATCATTTTGCTGATCAAACTGAGTGAATTTTGGGTTTGCTAAACGATTCCTTAATTGAATGCCAGGATTTGAGCTCCAAGTGAAATCATCAATATTTTGGGCCAGATGACTGTAGAAACTGTACCTACTTCTTTGAATTCACCTCACCTATGGAAGTGCTTTTAAAACCAAATTTTGATTGAAAGTGGTGATGTTAGAACATTTTGATCACAAAAGCCTCTGACTCAGGTGAACTAAAAATGCTAACCAAATTCCATTGTGAAGGTGATAGTTAAAATCAATCACTCATGCTTTTAAATAAACCAAGTGACTAAAATCCTGGAAACCATTAGTGATTGGGTTAAATGCAATTTTGTGCCTTTATGATTGTTGACTTTAAAGGGACTGGTTCACGATTTTCAAAACAAATATTTTTCATTTTTGATGTTAAGAATTAAAAATATAATTCATTTAATGTTGACAACCAACATTTGGACCATCTGAATGCAAGGATAAGAGCAATATTTTAGCTTGGATTCTGTGTTATGTAAACAAAGACTCGAGTCTTTTTATGTAAACAAACAAACCAGTTAATTTTGTAATTTTAAGAATCTTCATATTGTACAATCACAAATTTTAAGTTTTAAATGACACATTTTACATAAAGAATTCTTGAGATGCAATATAAATAATAAACTTGGATCAATGTCCATTTATTCTGAAAACTTCGTAAACAATAACACACTTCAATCTTTGTTTTCAAAACAAATAATAAACTCTGTATAATGAGCTTCTGTCATGATGAATAACCTTAATTTTTTTGTGAAACCTACTAAACATATTAGACAGTAGATTTTGATCATTTAAAGGGAAAAACAAAATTTGGGGTGAAATCGTGAATCAGTCCCTTTAACGAGGAATTTACCTAGCTATACTCTGAATAGAATCTTGTGGTGTGACATGTGTTCTTTGTATTCCATGACATTGGTACTGAAGTAAACTCCCCAAGATTTTCAGCAGTTTTAAGTTTCCTTGCAGTTGTAATATTGAATATACATAAAATGCATTACTAACATATAGGACTCTAAATAAGATAAAAGTTAAAGAAATTCATGCTTACTTTAATATAAGTGTACACATACCAGTGATAGGATGAATGCAAAATAATGATGGCTGCTTTTCCAGATCATTAAGTGGCACAATGGTAGGTTCACTAAATAAAAGTGGTGTTAGCAGTGTTTTCAGACTGGAGGTGAGGGCAGGAGTAGAGGAGGTGGAGCATACAATAAGGCTCATCTTGGCCCTTCTCTTAAAGTTTGAAATGGCAGATGGGATGATCAACCTGGGAATGGCTAATTGTGCCATCTCCTGTTTTGGTCTAGAATAAAGAGCACACAATAATTCATAGGTTAATTAAATGTCAAAGACAATATGTAATACAAATACAGTGGATTTATTTTACAGGTAGTTAAATTCTATAGCAACATCTTAACCCACTTCTCCTTGTACTTCTTGAATAAAGTTAAGATAAACTAAACGCATTTGAAAAGCGTAAGTCAGCATCAGTAAAGATGTCAATAATTTGTAGATTGTTAACATCAATGACAAGCAAAGATCTATCTGTACACTCTGCTTATTAGTAATATTCCAAACTTTAACATGATACACCATCCCTTAAAAAGCAATAAACAAACCAGAGGCCCAAGGGACACAATGTTCATCAGAGCTTCCTTACTCCAATTTAAGATATAAATAATTTGATACACTATGAGCTTACAACTTTACACCCCTATTGTGCACTGCCCTGGGGTTCATGGTGTGAAGATGCTTGAATTTACATTACATGAAGATAATTGCATATCAATATGAGATTCTTGAAAACAAGAGGCCCATGAGCTTTAACAGTCACCTGAGTATCATAGCCCATATTTGTATTTAAGCCTCAATATGAAGTCTTTTGCACACATGTTTATGATCTTTCAAAATATGCATACAATTCCTATTTGACACACCCCTCCCCTCAGTCTAAACCCAACCCATGGGCAATGAATTTCACAATTTGAGAAGAGGACATTACGAACATCAGAACCATGCATTTAGTTTATCTCCTATAACCGTGAAAGTAGATTAAAATTTTTAAAAAAATAAATACATTTTCATATTTGGCCATGTAGGCTCTGCCCAAGGGCTTCAACCCCTGACCCAGGAACCATGACTTTCTCAGTTAAGTAGACATCATAGTCATGCATTTAGTTCTTTTCAAATATATATGGGATTAGAGAAGAATATTTCCTAAGATTTTAATACATATTCACTATATGGCCATATTGGCCACGCCCAAGGAACCCTGACCCAGGAACCCTGAATTTCACAATTTATGTCTCAAGAGCTTCATAGACATCATAGTCATAGATTCAGCTTTTCTCAAATATAAATGGGAGACTTTAGTGGTGGACTTTAATATGTAATACACAGAGAAAGATTTTAGAGACAGCGCTCAAGTCCCTTGCACCAAGATATTAGATATTTTACTCAATCTAACAATGTTCTATACGCATAATATACCATGGTTGCAAATAACCACTTGCCCAATTGCAAATGCAAGTAATTTTATTTGTGGGTGACCAAATTATGCAAATCCTCAAGCCCACATAGTGAGAAAAAGTTTATAGGAACTTTTCTGGAATCCGCTCACGGTTTGACTGAACTTTTAAAAGCACTTTCGATTTCACCATTTCATTATCAATAAAACGCTTTCTAAACCTTGAAGTTGAAGTGAGTCAACGATCACAGGAAAGTAAACATGTGGAAATTCATTGAATAATTTGTTTTCTAACCTTGCTGAAAAACACAAAAATTGCAAAGATTGTTTCTCCGAATATTAAAGAAAACAATCACGTAATTTTTCTTTGAAATGGGCAGTGCATGGTTAGTAAAAACAGAAATGGGCAGTGCATTGCTAGTAAATATAGAAATGGGCAGTGCATGGTTAGTAAATACAGAAATGGGCAGTGCATGGTTAATAAATACAGACGTTAGAGTCAAAGAAGGCTGATGATTGGAGATAGGATAATCAAGATGAAAGTTTGGAAAGAGAGAATGTTATAGATGGAAGTGCTGAAAAAGAGAATAAAAATTCACAAAACCAGGGTGTAGAGTGTAGGAGTGAGACTGAAAGTGAATATGAAGAGACAGTGTACGAAAGATTGAATAAACTTAAAATGGAAATGGAATAGTATTGAAATAAAATATAATGTTATAGTCATAAGAGTTTAATTCTTTTTTTATAGTTTAGTTTATGATAAAATTGTGGGCCCCAAAATTTTCATGTGGGCTAGTTATTATGTTTGTAAAGTTAGGAGCTCAAATGACTGCTAAACTTTTGACTTTTATTTGCAAACCTGATGTACTACAGATTGTGGGAGTTGGATCTTTATTAAATAAGTTCAGGTTAATTTATATAGTCCTGGCCTGGATTTCTTGAAATAAACTTAAGTTAAAACTTGGACTTTAGTCTAAGATTTTACTCAAGTTTTGACTGTTCAAATAAAATAACCCTCAAACTTATGTTTGAGATTGTTTTGAGAAATCCAAACCTGATCATTGAGTCGGAGATCCGGACTTGACACTAGGAAAATCTAGTAATGTGTGCAAGACTAGTCTTAATATTTGAGAGCAACCTAACACCTACATTTAGTAGCACCGGGCACCTACTAGCACTGGACCTAGAAGGATTCCCATTAGTGTTTTATAAAGAAGTTTTAGTCGAATTGATTAAAGTGTAACATTACATGTGTTTCTGATGCTAAGAATAAATTCTTGTATTAACTGTTATAAATCTTACATTAATACAAATGGATACATTGAAACCTAGCTATTATTGTAACGAGTCTCATAGGTACTGAATTGACACCTTTCTGGTGTCTTACCATTGATACATGTATATATTGTTTTAAAACAGTTGTTACATATAAGATTTGTAAGCCCATCTCGACTCCAGGGGCCATGGTTTGAACTAACAGTAAATTTACACTGCATGAGGAACTTGCTGATCTTGAGAAGTATATCTTTCAAAATCTCTCTTAAATATTCTTTTGGTTAAAATTTGTGGCCCCATCCTGGCCTTGGAGGGTCACACTTTAAAAAAATTGATCTATACTACTCGTGGATGTTTGGATACACACTAATTTGACAAATTGTAGTCTGGCTGTTCTCGAGGACATATGTAAAGCTCTCCCCCCAAAAAAACATCACAGTCTATAGGCATAACGGACACTTTCAGAGAAATGTGATGGACACTTTGAGAAGAGCGATGGACATTTTCAGATGAAACTTGTTTCTGTATAACACGCTCTGTAAGTTATCTTTGTTTATACTTAAACCTTTAACAAACCAGTGAATAGTGCCTTCCATGGAATGAAGCTTATATTAATCTCAAATGTTGAAACTCTGATTTGTTTTTATTTTATAACAATATCCTTACATTATATACTTTCAATCTTGCACACATTTCAATGTCTCACATTTTGGATGGAATTTACAAATAAACTGAAATTTCCTTAGCTTTGACAGGCGTATTATGTGGAAATAAAGATATAATGATCTATATAGTTGCAATGATTTTGCAGAATATTGTGTTTTAAACCTAGTACATATGTTATTCATTGACAGTTATAAAGGTACGAACATTAATGATGTGGGGCACCAGACACTTTCAGATCTTCGTTTACTGTATATTTCTATAGTTTCTAATCCCATAGCTTTAAACTATCAATCCAGAAAAATTGATTTCATTTTTAGTTTTTTTTTTGTTTTTTTTTATCAAACATGTACAGTGTGTCAGTTTCTGTCTTTTTGCACTCTTCAACAGCTCCCCTCCCTTTACTTGGATGGAAAAATTTCTGCATTGAAGGCTATAAATATTGATGCCTACAAGTTATATGTGAATTTCCAGACATGGGTTAGGAGGGACTGATCCAAGAGTCAGAGAAGGCGTCAGTCCAAATAATCCAGCTGATAGTTCCACAACACTGATTGCATCATGTTTTTTCTTCTTTTAGATGCTTTGATAACTCTTGTAAAAACACAAAATGGATAAAAATGGACAAGATGAATTAAACTGACAAGATTTTCCTCCAACACATCAAAGGATAAGTAGACCTGTGTTAAAAAGTATAGATATGTTAATGTGGCATATCAATACATACTGAAAAGGACGAAGGCCACAATATCAGTATCAATATACAGCACTACCTTGTTGATACAATCAACAGGTTTCTGCCAAAAGTTTGTTTTTATTTTCTTACAAGTAGTCATATGTTAGATGCAGTTCCAATAATGTGAAGATTTCTGCCAGGCACTTTAAAAAAAAATCTATTTACTGAGGATAAAAAATTCCACCAAAATCTGTGAAGTGCAAAGATGAGAGTAGTGGATTTGAAAGCCTTGGCCATTGAAGAGGACTGAGACTATAAAAACTCAAAATTTAGTATATGCATGTACACCAGAGTGATAGGCATACTTTGTGTGAATAGGAGGTGTCTTTACTGTCAGCTCATTACTCTTCTCTCTCTGATCAGAAGCCAATCCAAACATTGGAGTAGAGGTCAAATCCGTTGACTCAGTGGCAGTCTCATTTGTGATAAAAGATGTTGTCAGTGTATGAGTATCAAACACCTCATCAAAATCCTGTAGATTGATCTCTGGCAAGTAAATCATTTTCACTTCTTCACATGCTTGAGATTTGGGTGGGGTAACTGTCCGAGTGATATTCTGAGGACTTAAGCTGTCACAGTGATTTTCGTTGACTGAGCAGTCATGCACAAGAATTGAGAAGTCCTGAAAGATAAAACAAAAGATAAGGGTAATTCATAAATTGAATTGCTCAGTATTCATAATTGTTTTCTTATGTGAAACCAAAAACAAAACCGACAAAGTACACCATTAAGGTACATGATTTGCCCATCTGCATCTAAATGTATGTAATGCACATCTACTACTGTATGCTTGAAGTCACAAGCTGTGACACTGTCAATTTGAATTCCAAAATGAGGCCTCAGTAACATAATTTTGGCCTGCGACACACCTTCCCTCCAAGAAATGGCAACCAAGTTTGATGGTCTTAGACCCCACAATGCTCAAGATATGATCTGGACACAATAAATGTAAAGCCATAAAATTTCAAAATGAGGCCACAGTGACCAATTTTTTGTCTCCCCCCCCCCCCCCTAATGCATCAATTGACCAAGTTTGGTAGTCCTCTACACCTCACAGTGTGTAAGATACAGTCCTTGAATCAGTCTACTTACCCACTTGAACAGCCAGGGAACACTGAATGAATGCAGAGCAAACTATGAATATTGAACGCAACTTGGTGAATGAATACAGAACGCGAATGGAGCATGTATACTTGTGCAAAGTGAATGATGAGCAAATGGTTCATGCAAAACAAACCTTTTATTCCAAACAGCTACCTTTTTGCTTATTTTGTTTAAGAGTTATATCCCTTGTCCTATATATTTTGAACACTGAATTCTTGATTGTTTTTGGTACCTCATCTTCATTACTCTCCCAAGTAAAATAAAAATCTATGTCTTATTATTTTGTTTAATAAATACTGAGTCACTATTCAAAATGAAAGTGTTCATAGTCATAATTGTCGCCTTAAGTCACTGGTGAGTGTCGGAACAGAAAAAGAATTCATGGCACTATCAGCACCATCGAGGTGCTCAATATCCAAGCCATATCCGTTGTTTCAGGTCGAGGTGCTCAATATCCAAGCCATATCCATTGTTTCAGGTTTTGACGCTACACTTGATGTATTGTCGGCAATTTTTTGTCCGTTTACCTACTCTTTATTACCTGTAGCCCTTACCTGACACTATGTTTACTTAAAGACACGCACCCGGAGAAACTGTGTACATGGGATAAAATTTCATAATCAATTCAGATTTAGTACAGTCAAGAATTATATTCTAAATTATCTTTTAGCAAGATCAAATCTTTTATGAAAAATATACTAGACAATACTAAGGAATATTTCAATATTAAATCGGGTTCGCAATTCAATCTTAGCAACAAACGATAGATTTTCAGTAAGTCATTGAAAGAATTAGTAAAATGAAAGAAAGCAAAAGTGAGTAAGGTCACATACCCCACGCTCCAATATTGCTTGACTATGCCTCTCATAATGAATGGCAATGTTATGCATTACTGCAAGAACAGGACAGATGGGCTCAAAATTCTAAGTTCAAAAGGGGCATAACTCCCAGAAAAATTATTGAATCTACAGTGTGTCCTAATTAACTACAAAGTTTCATGAAATCTGTTGAGCAGTCTCAGAGGAGTTGCGCTGACAAGAACAGGACAGGCAGGCTTGAAATTCTAAGTTCAAAAGGGGCATAACTCCCAGAAAAATTATTGAATCAGAATTTCCTGGGAATATGCACATCTACAGTTTGTTCTTACTAACTACAAAGTTTCACGAAATTCTGTTGAGTGGTCTCAGAGGAGTTGCGCTAATAAAAAGGAACTGACAGACTGACGGACGGGTCAAAAACATTATACCCTCCGTTGTTGTGCGTGGGTTATAATTACGTATGCTTACTTTAGGTTTTGTTGTAATTACAATCTGTAGCCTCTGCATTGCAATGGCATCAGCTTCCATCATTTCAGCTATACTCTGGTTGTTCAGATTCACAACGGGATCTTCAATGGCTGAGAGGACTTGATCCAGTTCCACTGAGTGTGTAAAATGTGAACGCTCTACCAAGTTGTATTTCAATCCCTGTGCCTCGGGAAAGCCTTCTCTAGACATCTGGAATTCCATGGGTAAATTTAAGCATTTAATGTTTAGTACGAAGTCATTTCTAGAAAAACAAAATCCAAAATGGCATGACATAGATGTTAAAAACCTTGTCATCTCTAATCATGTTCCCCAAATAAAGTTTGGGAACATGTTTCTTCTGTTTCCTTTAATTATTTTTATTGTTTCCCAAAAGAAGTTTGGGAACATATATTTCTACTGTTTCTTTTGATAGGTTCCCCACAGGGAACATATCGTTTTTACTCATTTTCTTATTTTAATAAGGTCTTCCATTTTCAACAGAAGAGCTTGTAGTGATTCTTTGGTTTATCATCATTATCCCCCCATTGTCTCCAGGATTTCTCAGAGATCAGGTTCAATGGATTTTCTTGAAGCTTCCAGTGATAATCTGGAAGGATAATATCTCCCCCCCCCCCCCCTTCATTTGTTTTAAAAATTCACTTCCGATTATAAGGCAAATATGGCTAATTTTTTTTTTTTTTTTAAAAAGAGATTTTGTTTATGAGTTTTCTCAGAAATGGTAGCAGTTTTACACAGCAAATGTTTGTGGTTAATATATCTCAACTAGTAAATGTGTGTAACAGGGTTAAAAATCTGGTTGACACTGAAAGTGAATTTTAGAAAGAAATGCCAAATTTTTCAGAAATTGAAACTGCAACAACCCATTTATAAAGCATTAATCTAATACACTAAGTCTTGTAGTTTTAAATGAAATTTTTTGAAGTTGTGGATATATTTTCAGACTATAAAGATATCAGTATGATCTTTATTTTCATTGGATAATACTTAAACATCTATAACTTCCATGCTTCTCATTGTGTTTGTTTGAAAAACATAACTGTAGTACTTGAAGGATTGAAATGGTCAAAAGTATTGACCACAAATACATGCACGTTCAATTCATTTTAATTATAAATAATGCTTTAAATGATTATAGTTCTAACACAACAAAACAAGGAAGAATTGTTTTAGCACTGTGCGTGATGTCCCTCCTTCCATTTTCCACAGTTTTTTAAAATCACATTTTTAAGGATCATCTTTAAAGTGGAAAATTAAGAGTTATAGTACAGTCACCGAGAAATGTTTATGTGCTTCAACCAAGGAGCAGTGTTGTGAGCATATGATAGTATATAAAACTTACTAACATACCAAATATCAAAGGCCTATGTCAAAGACAAGTTACAAGATTGCTACGCTTAGTCTCATGTCCCTCACTGCCACAAAAAAAGTTGAAGCACAAAAGTCCTATAACTCCTGCAACATTTGTAGAATTTAAACTGCAGAGGAATATGATCAACTACATATTGTGACTAACAATCCTGCAAAATTTGAACAAAATCCATTGAGCGGTTATTGAAGTGTTGCATCCACAAAGTGTTCCTATAGTGTAGCATGTAAAAATTCAACAAAGTTCCATAACTCCTGTAAAATTTGTCGAATCCAAATGGCAGTGCAATATGATCAACTAGCTGTTTCTGAAGAGTTGCATCCACAAAATCAAGTGGGAAGTACAGATGTACAGACACCAGTATTTCTACATTCCTTTCTGCGTTGCAGTGGGGAACAAAGTGTTTTGGTATGAACAAAAAAAAATGCCCCAAAATTCTATTAGAGATACACACAAAAGGTCAAGGTCATCAAAAATGGCACATGACACACTGTTTTATCACAGTATACCCACATACCAAATATCAAAGGCCTATGTCAAAAGTCATGGTGTGGGGGTAAAACAAGAGGCCTAAGGGCCACATCGCTCACCTGAGTCACCTTGGCTTATATTTAAAGATTTTCCCTATATATTTGTATGTAAAACTTTGATCCCCCCCTTGTGACCCCATCCTACCCTTTGGGGCCATGATTTTAACAAACTAAAATCTGAAATATGTCAGGAAGCTTTCATGTAAATCTCAGCTTTTCTGGCTCAGTGGTTCTTGAGAAGTAGATTTTTAAATGACCTCACCCTATTTTTGCATTTTTGTGATTATCTCCCCTTTGAAAGGGACATGGCCCTTCAATTGACGAAACTTGAAAGCCCTTCACCCAAGGATGCTTTGTGGCAAGTTTGGTTGAAATTAGCCCAGCGGTTCTTGAGAAGTCGAAAATGTGAAAAGTTTACGACGACAGACAATGGACAAATTCTTATCAGAAAAGCTCACTTGAGCCTTTGGCTCAGGTGAGCTAAAAATAACAAACAAATGGCTCATGGGCCACATCACTCACCTCAGCCCATATTTAAAGATTTTCCCTATGCATTCGTACGTAAAACTTTGATCCCTATTGTGGCCACAATCTACCCTCGGGGACCATGCTTTTTACAAACTTGAATCTGCACTATGTCAGGAAACTCTCATGTAAATGTAAACTTATTTGGCCCAATGATTCTTGAGAAGATTTTTCCTATATATTTGTATGTAAAACTTTGATCCCTTATTGTGGCCCTAGGGCATCCTACCCCCGGGGGTCATGATTTCAAAAAATGTGAATTTGCAATATGTCAGGAAGCTTTCATGTAAATTTGTACTTTCCTAGTCCTGTATTATTTTAAAGAAGATTTTCAAAGATTTTCCCTGTATATTTATATGTAAAACTTTGATCCTCTATTGTGGTCCCATCCAAACCCCAGGGGTCATGATTTTAAGAAACTTGATTGATTGAATATTGTTTAATGTCCATCTCGAGAATATTTCACTTATATGGGGACATCACCACTGCCGGTGAAGGGCTGAAAAATTTAGGCCTATGCTCAGTGCTTATGGCCTTTGAGCAGGGAGGGATCTTTATCGTGCCACACCTGCTGTGATACGGGACCTCGGTTTTTGCGATCTTATCCGAAGGACCGCCCCATTGAGTCACCTTCTACGACAAGCAAGGGGTACTGAGGACCTATTCTAACCCGGATCCCCATGGGAAAAGAAACTTGAATCTGCACTATGTCAGGAAGCTTTCTCTTAAATGTTAACTTTTCTGGTCTAGTGATTTTTCTGAAGAAGATTTTTAATGACTTTCTAAATATATTTGTATGCCAAAAAAATCCCCTGTTATGGCCCCATCCTAACCCTCAGGGGTCATGATTTTGACAAACTTGAATCTGCACTATGTCAGGTAGCTTTCAGGTAAAGGAGTAGGTACAGTTTCTAAAGTCATTTGGCCCAAAATATCGATGATTTCACTTGGAGCTTAAATCCTGACATTGAAATAAGGAATAGATTAGCAAACCCAAAATCCGCTCAGTTTGATCAGCAAAATGATTTGTGTCATATGACGAGAGCTAGAAGTGGGCATAAAATTGCAGAAATGCCATTTTCAATGAAAATATCCACAGATTCAGGGGGTTTTCCTTTCAGAAAACATACAGTGCATGCGTCGAGCAAATTCATATTCAAGTATGTTTTTCATCTTAAAATAATACACAATATATATCATTTTGATTTTGCTCGACAAATGCGCACATCTTTTCCTGAGCAATAATATGTATGACGTTTGGCAGTTTTCAGGTTTATTTTGAAAAAAAGGCGGGAAATGTCTTATTCATGATGTCATAATGCCATCCAATTTGGAATACCATAATGATTTTGTTGACATAGTATACCTGGCATATATTTTACTTTCTTAAAACGCTGATCAAGGTTAATTCCAGACACATTTTATAGAGAGAAATTTTTTGGGCCTTTTCATGTATACAATCGTACCTTGTTCTTTGTACTTTCCTAGCCCTGTGGTTCTTGAGAAGAAGATTTTTAAAGATTTCCCCTATATATTTGTATGGAAAACTTTGATCCCCTATGGTGGCCCCATCCTACCCCTGGGGGACCATGATTTTAACAAACTTGAATCTGCACTATGTCAGGAAGATTTCATGTAAATATCAGCTGTTCTGGCCCAGTGGTTCCCGAGAGGAATATTTTTAAAGATTTTCCCTACATATTTGTATGTAAAACTTTGATCCCTTAATATTATGGCCCCATCATAACCCCCATGAGTCATGATTTAAACAAACTTGAATCTGCAGTGTCAGGAAAATTTCATGTAAATTTGTACTTTCCTAGCCTGGTGGTTCTTGAGAAGATTTTTCTCTATATATTTGTATGTAAAACTTTGATCCCCTTTTATAGCCCCATCCTACCCCCGGGGGTCATGACTTTGACAAATATGAATCTGCACTATGTCAGGAAGCTTTCATGTAAATGTCAGCTCTACTGGCCGAGTGGTTCTCGACAAGATTTTTAAATGATCCTACTCTATATTTGCACTTTTGTGATTATCTCCCCTTTGAAGGGAGCATGGTCCTTCATTTGAACAAACTTGAGAGCCCTTCAACCAAGGATGCTTTCTGATAAGTTTGGTTGAAATTGTCCCAGTTGTTCTGGAGAAGAAGTCGAAAAATGTGGAAAGGTTACAGACAACGAACAACTGGTGAAGTCGAAAATGTGAAAAGTTTAGAGACAGACAATGGATAACAGGTGATCAGAAAAGCTCACTTGAGCAAGTGAGCTAAAAATGTCAAAAAATTCTATTATTGCATCTTCACATAAAAGGTCATCAAAAATGGCACGTGACATTCTTATCATGGTTTACTCACATACCAAATGGGCCACATTGCTCACCTGAGTCACCTTGGCTCATATTTAAAGATTTCTCCTATATATTCGCATGTAAAACTTTGATCCCTATTGTGATCCCAACCTACTCCCGGGGGCCATGATTTTTTCAAAATTGAATCTGGACTATGTCTGGAAGCTTTCATGTGAATGTAAACTTTTCTGGCCCAGTGATTTTTCAGAAGATTTTTAATGATTTTCCCTATATATTTGTATGTAAAAATTGATTCCCCAGCGTCGCCTCATCTTACCCTCCTGGGCCTGATTTTAACTAACATGAATCTGCATTATGTCAGGAGGCCCAGTAGTTTTTGAGAAGAAGATTTTTAAAGATTTTCCCCATATATTTGTATGTAAAACTTTGATCCCCCCTTGTGGCTCCATCCTATCCTTGGGGGGCATGATTTTAACAAACTTCAATTTGAACTGTTTGGAAGCTTTCATTTAAATTTCCACTTTCCTGGCCCAGTAGTTTTTGAGAAGAAGATTTTTTAAAGATTTTCCCTATATATTTGTATGCAAAACTTTGACCCCTCCCCCCTTTGTGGCCCCATCCTACTCCCAGGGGCAATGATTTTAACAAACTTGAATTTGCACTATACCAGGAAGCTTTCATGTAAATGTAAATTTTGGCCCAGATATTCTTCAGAAGATTTTTAATAATTTCCTCTATATATTTGTATGTAAAACTTTGATCTCATATTGTGGCCCCATCCTACCTCCGGGGGCCATGATTTGAAAAACTTAAGTCTGCACTATGTCAGGAAGATTTCATGTAAATTTGTACTTTCCTGGTCCAGTGGTTCTTGAGAAGATTTTCAAATGACCTCACCCTATTTTTTTTTTTTTTTTTTTTTTTTTTACATTTTTGTGATTATCTCCCCTTTGATGGGGGGGGGGGGGGGGGGGGGGGGGGCATGGTCCTAAATTTGAACAAATTTGAAAGCCCTTCACTCAAGGATGCTTTTTGCCAAGTTTGGTTGAAATTGGCCAATGATTCTGGAGAAGAAGTTAACAAGAGGCCCACAGGCCTTATTGGTCACCTGAATACTAGTGAAAAAGTATCACTATTCCATGGGCTAAGAAATCTAGAAAAAAATTCCTGTTCTAAATATCTAAGTTAAATTCTAATGTTCAGCAACAGTAATAAACAAAATGTGTTCTTTAAACTTCACTGCCCTCAAAAGTGCATACACTGATGAAAGGCTTTAAATAATAGGTGTATTAACATCAAAACATCAAAATATATGACTAATTTGGACTCATCCTAAAGTCATAACCCTGGGTTGTGAAATTCACCATTTTTTGTACATCCTTTCCTGCTATTCCTAAGTATGCATTTAGATTTTATACAGTATCAGCAAACTTACACATAAATACTATATACTAAGTTTGGCCCTACCCTGGGGTCAAAACCCTTACTCTGGGGAAAATCAAATTTACAATTTTGGTAAAAGACTACCTGCTCTATCCATTTAGTTTCAATTTAGTATCAAAATGTTATTTAAGTGTTTTACACATAAACACTATACAACAAGTTAGGCCCCGCCCTGGGGTCAGAACCCCTACCCCGGGGATCATGAAATTTACAAATTTGGTAGAGGCCATCACTATGCATTTAGTTTTTCTTACATGTGTGGGGTTCTTGAGAAGAAGATTTTTGAAAATCGGTCAATTTTTGCCACACCCCTAGGGCCCTAGGGGTGCTGGAGTCCTGAAATTTACAATTTATGTCCCCCTTGTCCCAATGATGCATACCAAATTTGAAAAGAATTGGACTGGTAGTTATTAAGAAGAAGTTAAAAATGTTCAATTGTTAACTCACGGCGGACGAAAACCAATTGCAATAGGTCACCTGAGTTTACTCAGGTGACCTAAAATTATGAAAAAGGGATATGAGACACACTGTCATATCATGGTGTACCCACATATCAAATATCAAAGGCCTATGTCAAAAGACAAAAAAGTTATGGCCTTGACAAACTTTGTATGAGAAGTAGAAGAAGAAAAGGAAGAAGAACTCACACGAAAACAATATGTGCCCCATCTGGGAAGGGGAGAAATGATAATAATGATAAAGTGTAAGTTCTAACGTTCTTAACAAATGTGCATATTGAAAGATTTAATGGAACTTGTTCAAACAAAATGGCACCATTTTGTAAATGGAGATGTTTGCAAGTTACGGTTCCTGTTAAAATTCGCACTAGTTATGTTTCCCAAACTGAGTTTGGGAACATATTGGTTTTACTCTGTTTCTTCTTATTATCATTATTCCTTCTTTCTTCTTGTGACTTTTTTGTCCACGAGTGTTCTCAGAAACTATTCAAGGGATCAAGATGAAACCTTTTTAGGATGATAGTATAGCATATGTAGATGTGCGAACAAATGTCATTTTGTCTGAAAATACATGTATGTGCATTGGATTTCTTGTTTACAAACTTTAGAATCAGTGCTTCCCAAGGTCTACTGGTACTTACTGGACATTTGGTCCAGTGATGGTCAAGATATTATTGGACCAAATCATATTTTACCAGACTAAAATTTTATAGGCAAATTAATCCCTATCATGGCCATGTTTTTGACAAAATTGAATTTACACTATATCAGGAAGCTTAAAATTCCATGTAAATTGAACTTTCTTGCCCAGTGGTTCTTGAGAAGATTTTTAAAGATGTTCCCTATATATTCCCATGTAAAACTTTTATCCCCTATTGTTGCCCTACTTTACCCCCAGGGGCTATGATTTAATAAACTTGAATATGCACTATGTCAGGAAGCTTTCATGTAAAGAAAAAGGTACGATTGTCTACATAAAAAGGCCCAAAATTTTTCTCTCTATAAAATGTGTCTCGAATTAACCTTACTCAGTGTTTTAAGAAAGTAAAATATATGCTAGGTATACTATGTCAACAAAATCAGAATGATATTCCTAAATGGATAGCATTATGACATCATGAATAAGACATTTCCCGCCTTTTTCTCAAAATAAGCCTGAAAACTGTCAAATGTCATACAGATTATTGCTCAGAAAAAGATGTGCGCATTTGTCGAGCAAAATCAAAATGATATATATCGTGTATCATTTTAAAATGAAAAAACATGCTTGAATATGAATTTGCTCAACGCATGCGCTGTATGTTTTCTGAAAGGAAAACCACCTGAATTTGTGGATATTTTCATTGAAAATGGCATTTTTGATATTTTAGGCCAACTTCAAGCTCTCGTCATATGACACAAATCATTTTGCTGATCAAACTGAGAGAATTTTGGGTTTGCTAATCTATTCCTTATTTGAATGCCAGGGTTTGAGCTCCAAGTGAAATCATCGATTTTTTTTTAGCCAGATGACTTTAGAAACTGTACCTACTTCTTTGAACTTTCTGGCCCAGAATGGCATCGGCAACGTACTTTATTAGCCCAAGCATTTCACTTCAGATTCGTCAGTGGAGTAAACTTTTCCAACCCGTGTTCAACACTAGTGTTATGAAATACACGTTTTTTTTAAACTTTTAACTCGAGCAACTCGCGTAACTCAAATTCAAGTTGTTCAATCAAACATGCCAATGTTGTTAAAGTACTTCTTGATCAGAATATAGTTTAAACGCTTTATTTACCTGTTATTTATTACCTAATTCAAATGCTTCAAAGACGACTGTAGTTTCACAGGATATTCCTCAATTGTATTACATGTATCATCCTCTCGGGGAAATTGAAGATGATTGCAAGTTTGACAAGATTGCTACACGTAGCCATGTCCCCCACCGCCGCAAAAAAAGTTTGAAGCACAAAAGTCCCATAACTCCTGTAAAATTTGTCGAATCAAAATGACGGTGCAATATGATCAACTACATATGGTGACTAACAATCCTACAAAATTTGAATGAAATCCGGTGAGCGGTTTCGCCGGAGTTGCGTCCACAAAGTGTTCCTATAGTGTAGTATGTACAAATTCAACAAAGTCCAATAACTCCCATAAAATTTGTCGAATCAAAATGGTAGCACAATATGATCAACTACACATGGTGACTAACAATCCCACAAAATATGAACAAAATCCATTGAGCGGTTTCGGAGGAGTTGTGTCCACAAAGTGTTCCTATAGTGTAGTATGTACAAATTCAACAAAGTCCCATAACTCCTGTCAAAATTGTCGAATCAAAATTCCGGCAGAATATGATCAACTACACATGGTGACTAACAATCCTACAAATTATGAACTAAATCTGTTGAGCGGTTTCAGAGGAGTTGCGTCCACAAAGTGTTCCTATAGTGTAGCATGTACAAATTTAACAAAGTCCCATAACTCCTGTCAAAATTGTCAAATCAAAATGGAAGCAAAATATGATCAACTACACATTGTGACTAACAATCCTACAAAATCTGAACAAAATCTGTTGAGTGGTTTCTGAGGAGTTGCATCTACAAAGTGAAGTGGGACGGACGGATGGACACATGGACGGTAAGACGCACGGACACCGGTATTTCTATGCATGTCCCCTTCCGCGTTGCGGTGGGGGACAATAAATATTTGAGTTAAACGTAAACATGTTTTCTGTTTGCAATGACTAAAGAACAGAACAAATTTTGGGACATGCTGCTAAAAATTGAAAATTTATCTAATCATGTATTTCATTGACAAAAAAATTATCAGACACTTGGTCTGGCCAACAACTGATATTGATCGGACCAAAACAAAAATTACCGGACATATGCCAATGTCCAATGGACCTTCGGAATCACTGTGGAATCAGTCTGTTTATTTTTCAATGAAATCGTTTAATATTCTTATCGTGAGTATAACTTGAGAGCCTTACTTGATTAAAATGGTCAAAATCACAATGTGTGCTTAAATTTGATTGGATAAAACAAAAACGTTTATAACTTTCTTGTTAACAAAAGGAATACAATGATATTCACATCATAGTTAGACATTTTAAGTATCTAC
Organism: Ostrea edulis; assembly: GCF_947568905.1. Classification (NCBI taxonomy): domain Eukaryota; kingdom Metazoa; phylum Mollusca; class Bivalvia; order Ostreida; family Ostreidae; genus Ostrea; species Ostrea edulis. The sequence continues at coordinate 53,725,491 of NC_079164.1, forward strand.
AGATCAATGTAATAAAATTGCAAATGCGTATGCACGTGCTGAGCGTTCAATCCCATGGGTCCCCATTACAATTAGTACTAGTTTAATTTTGTTTTGAACATAATGCTTTGGCAATACCAAATTCATCGATAGACCCCCTCCCCCTCTCCCAGAGAAATCCTTACTAATAAACAATGTTCCTCATCATTGTCTTCTACAATGTGTGCAATATTGTCAAAACTTTGCACAAAACCTTGCAACATGTGGCCCATTTCTAACTTACTTGAATTATAAACAAAGTCAAAAACTGAAGACCAACACCTGGAGTTTAAGATTACGGAATATACTTGAATTAATATAACCAAGAAAATAAACACAAACAATTTTTATGACAACTCATTTAACTTTTATCAATTTCAACTCTCACTGTGACACTTTTGTTTTTTAACTGAGAACAGTAAAGGAAGTAAATTGAAGGTATTTATAAACTCTCTACACGTCGTTGCTTGTATATGTGCATAAGTACCAGATTCCATTTTAAAGCACTGATATCTGAACATACATCTATGCTATGTACTATTTTTTTTTCAGATGTCAAGAAATGTTACAGAAGCCAGCAACAGCTAATAAAATTCAACACATTATGGGCTGGCCGATCTGATATCATCTATTTTATTGACCTGGAATGTTTAATTCTATTTGATCAAATAGTATCCGTGATATATGATTTTAAAAAACAGTGTGTTCTTTCGCCATGGAGCATTGTTACACCAAAAAAACATCACAGCGTTGTGTTTCACAAAATTCTCCTCTACTTCCAGCTTTATCGTCTAGATATCTAGCGGGCTGTAACTCTTCCCATTTCCAAATGTTCAGTATGAAAAGTGAGGAGGATGGTGCCAGAGGTAACATCAAAGATGTCTGATAATTCTGTGACAGTGACACAGCCATCATTTCCCATAGCGTTACTTATTCTTTTGACAAGTTTTTCACAAATGATTTGTTTCCTACCAGGACGTTTGTCATACAATATAGAGTCTCTACCGCAAGAAAATTGTCTATGCCATTTATACACTAAATCACAACTCACTTTTGACATATTAACCACTTCTACCAGCATTTTAACAGTTTTCAATGGAGATTTCCGGAGTGTGATACAAAATTTTATGGTTATATGCTGCTCCGTGATTTCCTGTGATGTCATGTTATTTACCTTCACGAAAGAGAACTACCTGCCTTCTGTAATTGATTTCCATTTAACAGATTACATCAAAACTTCTCTTATAAAATGATGTAATAATTCTCTACTAGAATGTATAAATTTTATTCAGTTTTCACACCATTTTTGAGATTTGACAATTAAAATTACATGATGCAATTTTGTAAATAACAAAATTTTACCATGCGCCGTGAATTTATTTTTCAGTTTTAATTTTTAAAATATTTTCTGATGTATTGTTATATATCTGAATTTTACTCAGTATAATTAAAATAATTTGTTGTCCTATTGTGTCTACCAATTTTGGATGTAATTTGATGTTCAGAGAAAAAAAAAAGGTCAAAGTTCAGAGTTACTAGGTCAAGTGTCTTGGTACCATAAGGAAGGCCTTGTCATGCGGCATCTACATGAGAAATATTAAAGTCTTATTCACCCTGGTTCAGAAGAAATCACTCACTCACTCACTATCCGAGTTTATCGTCAGTGTTCCCTTCGTCAGGTTATTTTTTTTAAAAGTAGGTCATGAGCACTAGATTAAAAGTCTTGATAAAAAAAGAAAGGTCTCTTCATGAGGCATCTATATGTGAAATATCAAAGCCCTATTCCCCTTGGCTGAAAAGATATAGCCCAGGTTAAAGTTTTCCTCTTAAAGTGTGACGCTGACACCAGAGTCATGACAGTAGCTCTCCGGACATTTGTCCCGGTGAGCTAAAAAAGAGACAAGAGATGTTTGTAAAACACATATGCCCCCCATGGTGCAAAATTGAAAAGGGTTATACACACACCTCATTTAATTGATAGTATTTTCATCAATTCAAAATATTGAGCAGACAATATCTTCCCATGTCAAGAGTGAATTGACCATGTGACCTAAAATTCAATAGGAGTCATCTACTCCTTATGCTGTACCAGTGTACCAAGTTTGGTACGTGTCAATTAAGCAAATAATTCTTAAAATATAGGAGACAATATATTACTATTCCAGTTCAACTATTGACTTTTGACCTCAAAATCAATATGGGTCATCCTCTCCTGAAGATGTACCAGTGTACTAAGTTTGATGTCTGTCAAGTAAAAGGGTTATCAAGATATTGAGTGGACAGTATATTACTATGTCCAGTTTGACCCTTGACCTTTGACCATGTGACCTCAAAATCAATAGGAGTCATCTTCTCCTGAATATACACCAGTGTACTATTTAAAGTTTGATGTCTGTCAAGCAAAGGGTTCTGAAGATATTGAGCAGACAGTATATTCCAATGTCCAGGTTGACCCTTGATCTTTAAACATGTGACCTCAAAATCAATAGGAATCATCTTCTCCTGAAGATGTACCAGTGTACCAAGTTTGATGTCTGTCAAGCAAAGGGTTCTGAAGATATTAAACGGACAGTATATTCCTATGTCCAGTTTGACCCTTGACCTTTGACCTGAAAAACAATAGGGATCCTCTTCTACTCATAACTAACCCACATATGAAATATCATTATCATCAAGTGAATGGTTCTCAAGATATTGAGCGGACAACACGTGGTCTACAGACCGACCGACAGACGCAAAACAATATGCCCTCTCTTTTTCAAAGGGGGGCATAAAAAGGTTGTTAAAGAATTACTTTCATTTCAAATTAAGCAGTTATTCCAAAGAACTAGTTTAAATGTAAGTGGAGTCAGCTGTAGTTAAGTTAGAGCAATATCAAAGATTAAAAGACAAACCAAAAACAAGATATCCTCCAAATATTTGATTTCCTTCATTTTGTGGCTCAGTATTTTCTTTGCACCTTTTACAATACAAAATGAAAGCCCATGTACCTCTGCAATACAGCCATTTTGCATATTGTACAGAAACAGCTGGATCTCCTCAGGGCTCTTCTGAATGAAGCTGGCAACAGCCTTGGAGAGATCAGGGATGATGAGCGAGCAGTTTTTGGATAGGTTTATCTTTTCCTGTGGAGAAGGCAGCGTGCAGAAGAGGGCTTTACCGCTGGCAGATGTCAAACTGATGGCTGTCTGAAAATCTGAAAGATTGCAACAATTTACTGATTTATTACTTGTACAGTAAATTGCCTGTAAAATGGCTTTCCATTACAATAGCACACTAATAAATCTAAATTAAATACACAACTTTCGGGATGTGCCGGAACAACTGATTTGAATTGACATTTATTCACCGTAGTCATGTGATTATAATCAATTGTAAGGCAAAGTTAACATAGATACAAATGGTGTTTCGCTGGCAGACGGTCCATAAAAAGCTATATGCAGTCCTATGATGACAATCCAAGTAATTATACCTGGGTGTAAATTAGATGGAAGGAAAAAAGCGTATTTAGATCCGTACCCGTGTGAAGTTTTACTGATATCCTCAAGATATTTCCTAGATTTATTTTCCTCGCCAACTCACATAATTTAATCAAAGGCATTTTCCTATAAATGGTTGTAGTGATTCCTTTCTTAAAAAGAAAGCATTTTAATGCAGGACTTTGATAGCAATTGAAATATTCCATGCTAGTTTACTTGTTGCTATTGTAATCCAGAAGTGACATGCCCTACAAATTACATTCAATGAACGATAAAAGTCAGAGCAGATCCGTATCTTGAAAGTCCCATATTGCCCCTATTCTTTTCACAGATCAAAACCCAATTTTTAAACAGATATCAGACACTGCATATAAATCTGGAATACAAACCTGCACTAGTGAATTTGATGACAACATCACAGCCCTCTCCTTGTGTCAAGGTTTTGATGTTCTGTTCTAGCCTTTCTCCAGACACCACTCTCACAAAGGGAAACAGATTATCAATCACATCTCGAACCTCAGCATCAAAACTGGATGTGAATACACTGACTCCCAATTCATTTGCTATTGCCATCAAATATATACATAAGGTATCTGGAAAAAAAAACTACTTCAACAAAGTACAGGTGATAAACATAAAGAGGCCCATGAGCCACAATGCTCATCTCAGTTATGTAAGGCCAATTCAACTTAATAAGATTTATAGAATTAACTATAAATCCATTTATTTTAGCCAGACTTAAATATATTTTATTTCTGAGGATTTTTTCAGAAACACTATTCCGGAATCCTACCGGAAATAAGTTGGCAAATAGAATAGCATTTCCTTTTATGACGAGGCAATTTCGGGAGAACGGTGAGATAACAGTCGAGACAACATTTTAATTTTTTATAAGATTCAGAAGCTACGGAAAATAAGTTAAATTGTAGAAAAAACATGCCAAAAGAAAAATCAACGAGGGCGAAAAAGAAGAAGGGAGGTGAAGTTATGAGAAAGGGGCGAACAAATAAAAATGTGGAAGGACCAGTTGAATTTCAAGAGCAGACGACAATGGAGACATCAACAAATAATGGATTTGAGGGAGAAATGGATGTATCACCCAGAGATGAACCATCGGGATTCCGCATGGAGAATTCCAGGGAAACCATTCGAGGTACACAGGGCATAGATATACCAAATATGGTCAACAGTTACAACAATGTCATTGGACTTAATGTTTCACAAGAAATTAAAAACAAAATAGTCAGTGGTCAGTATGTAGAATTGGCAAAACTGTTGATTAATTCTAATGAGCCACAAAAACAAACAATTGTAATGGTGAATGGGGAATTACAAACATCCGAGAAAAATTCTAAAAAAATCAACAACATTGAACAATGGACGGATGCATTTATAATTTTTTGCAGTATTTATTTAGAAGCACATCCGGCAAAAACATTAGAAATTTTGAAATACATGAATGATGTTAGGTTAGCAGCATCTAGGTCAGGAAATCTTGGATTTAAAGAGTATGACCAACAATTCAGATTAAAAATGGCAAAGAACCCTACAAAACCATGGGGTGAGGTTGATTCAGAATTATGGTTGATGTTTGTTTTACCTGCTGTTAAAACTCTGTCTGCTGCTCCAACTTACCAGAGTCAGAGTAAAAAATGCTACAATTACAACTACCAAGGTTCATGCTTCAGATCACCCTGTGCATATTTGCATGTATGTATCAAGTGTGGGGGTCAACATCCTATCAACAATTGTCAATCAAAAAACATCAGCACACAAGGGGAAGGTTTTAGTAATTTTCGTGGACAGGGAAATTACAGATTTTCAAGGGGTCAGTACCAAAACACAAGAGGAAGAGGGGGGTCTCAATTCAGAGGTCAAAGGGGAACTTTCTAATGTATGGAAGCTTGGGACCACCCCTATAGATATAAACAATTTAGAATCATTGTTACACAGTTATCCTCAAAAAAATATAGCTTTAGAGCTTTTGCAAGGATTTAGATTTGGATTCAGATTAGGGTACAAAGGGCCAAGAATAGGGAGTGAATCAGATAATCTTACATCAGTCAAAAAACACTCTGAGAGAGCAAAAGAAAAAATAGATAATGAAGTAGAAAAAGGAAGGATAGGGGGACCATATTCAAATAAACCAATATCAAATTTAAAAATATCGCCAATAGACATTGTACCAAAAAAAGAGGGAATGTGGCGATTAATTACACATCTATCTTTTCCAGAAAATAACGGTGTTAATCACTACATAGATCCCCAAGAATGTACAGTAGCTTATACATCTTTAGATCAGGTTTTAGAAACAGTAGCTAGGTTGGGAACAGGAACATTGCTGGCTAAGATGGATATAAAATCTGCATTTAGACTAATGATAATCCATCCTGGTGATTTTGATTTGCTAGGTTTCAAATTTCAAGGTAAATATTACATTGACAAATGTTTACCAATGGGTTGTGCAATGTCATGTAATCTGTTTGAAAAGTTTTCAACATTTTTACACTGGCAACTACAGAAACAGACAGGTATTGACACGATTTATCATTATCTGGATGATTTCTTATTTATTGGAAGAGTAGGTACTCAAGAATGTTCACATTTAATGGAAGAGTTTCAGAATTTGTGCAGTTTGGTGGGTGTACCGTTAGCAAATGAAAAAACAGTAGGGCCATCTACAAGCATTATATTTTTAGGTTTAGAAATAAATACGGTTGATATGGTTGTAAAAATTCCTCTAGAAAAGGTAAAACAGTTGAAATCTATGCTAAATATGGCCCTTATTAAAAAGTCATTACAGTTACAAGAAGTACAAAGCATAGTTGGAAGCTTAAATTTTTTCAGCAAAGGTGTGCCAAATGCAAGAGCATTCAACAGAAGGTTTTATGATGCTACTTGTGGGGTGACAAAAGCTCATCATCATATCAAAATCACAAATGAGTTTAGGGAAGATGTTAAAACTTGGTTATTTTTTTTTTAGAATAGTTCAATGGTGTTAGACTCTTGCATGAGAGTGATTGGCTGAGTAACGAAAATATGAAATTGTTTACAGATAGTACAGGCAATCCAGATTTGGGATGTGGGGCATACTGGGAAGGTAGATGGGTTTTCTGGCCTTGGCCAACAAAATGGGATTTAGGTATTTTTAAAGAAATGTCATTTTTGGAGCTGGTGCCCATTGTATTAGCTATTTACATATGGGGCGAAATGCTCTTTAAGAACAAGAGGATCATAATGTACATTGACAACAATGCACTGGTGTCAATTATTAACAAACAAACATCAAAATCAAAAAGAATCATGTTTTTGATAAGAAAGTTGGTCCTTATACTGTTAAAAAACAACATAGTATTCAAGGCAAAACATATAGCAGGTACACAAAATAGTATCACAGATGCACTGTCACGTAAGCAGTTTAAAACATTTCAGGAATTGGCTCCACATGCAAACAAGATACCAGAAAAAATACCAGTAGAATTTCAGCAGTTGATGTTAGAAATGAAGTAAACAACTTGTTACATCTAGCAACAGCCCCAAATACTCAGGAAACATACAACCAGGGACTAAGATGCTTTGAGGAATTCCAGGATTCCCTAAACCTTAGCAAAATATGGCCCCCTACGTTAGAGCAAATAGTTCTATTTATAGGTTATATGTCAGCAAAACATCTCTCAGTGGCAACAGCTAGAACTTACATTTCAGCTATTTCTTACAAACTAAAAATTCAAAACAATAGGGATGAAACTCAAAGCTTTCTGGTTAAGAAACTCTTAGAAGGATTCAGAAGAAAGGTCAAGAAAAATGATGCCAGACTGCCAATTACATCAAATATATTAAATCAAATACTACAAAGTTTGCACTTGGTTTGTACAAACTACTATGAATGCAAACTGTTTCAAGCCGCCTACACTTTAGCATTTTTTGGTTTCTTTAGAGTTGGAGAAATGACAGTAAAAAACCAAAAAGATCTGGGACATGCAATTGAATATGAAGACATAACAATGTTTACAGAAGAAAATAAAATCCAAATAAAATTAAAGCATTCCAAAGTGGATCAAATAGGGGAAGGAGAAACAATTACTATTCAGAATAGCCAATTTGGGTCTCAAATACAACCAATTAAGATTATTCAAGAATATCTAGCAATACGACCTTCAGTGCAGGGGAAGTTGTTCTGTCATTTTAGTGGACAACCACTAACTAGATACCAATTTACGGCAGTTTTAAATAAAGTTTTGTCGATAATAGGGTTAGAAGGTAAAAAATACAAGTCTCATTCATTTAGAATTGGGGCAGCAACCAGTGCAGCAATGTTTGGTATGTCAGAGGAAGAAATCTGTAAAGCAGGAAGATGGAAATCTAAAGCATACAAAATTTATGTTAGGATGTAATCATAATATAAATGTAGGTGTAACCCTTAAGACTGTCATATGTTTAAGTATATATGAAAATGGTTTCAAGTCATATAATTATATAATCTTGTCATGTCTCTATATATACACTTTCAGAACAACAGGTATGGGTAGTGGGCTCATCAATAGTCAAAAGAGCATTTTTAGCAGCTAGAATCAGACCACATGGAGTTAACTTGGGACTAATGGATAGATTAAATGTGTCTATTTGGTGGCAAGGAAAAGGGGGTATGGGCTGGTATGAAATGTACAACAAGATCAAAACATTGCTGAAAGTTGCTGACCCTCCTGATTACATTATTCTACATTGTGGTGGTAATAATATTGGGTACACACCAATCAAACAGCTTATACAAGATATGAAAGGTACAATTGACAAAATTTGGAAACTTTTACCCAATACAAAGCTTGTATGGTCACAAATATTGCCTAGAAAGAACTGGTATTCATCAGATAGCATAGAAAAAATGAATAATTCTGCAAAAAGAATCAACAGTTCAGTGGCGGCTTATATAGTAAGGAATGGGGGATGTTATATCAAGTATTTGGATATCAAACTTGTAAACACAAATCTTTTTGAGGCAGATGGGGTCCATATATCAAATATAGGCAATGAAATTTTTCTCAACAACATTAGTGCAGGGTTAGAACAATTTATAACGAATGGATGGCAAGTGTATCCAAAGTTATACTAGAATTTGGACGGGGTATTTTGTGGCAAGGTCTTGGCTCCAGGAACTAGCCGCTTCCCCCCCTTGGTGGCGGTGGCTTCAATGGTTAATATTGTAACCATTTCTGCCATGTGGAAGAATGCGCGTCTGGTTCCTGTGATTGGACATTGAATGATTTGATTGGACAATATTGTATGTATTGAATTATTTGGTGACAATTTGGTCACATATATATATGATACACTTTGATTGCCGCTCACCGGAATCATAGTCATATGGTTTTTTGTTTAATTGAAAATTGACATTTTAATGATTGATGTTTGGGGGTGATTGCAAATCGTCTCATTGCCGTCAACCGGAATGAGAAGATCTGCTAAATTTGTTGCTTGATTTTATGATATAACATTAGGCAATGATGTGTTTTTGGCCTGTACCATTTGGGTGTCAATACACAGGTGTAATTTACATGGTAAAATTTTAATGTAAAACTTTAAAATTTTACTCATTGCCTAGTTGCCAAGACCAACAACAGCCACAATGGGGAGGGGGGTGTTGTTATAAAATACAATAAGTGCAAAAAATAAACTTGTATATAGGTAAACATAATGTTATGTCTTTATTTCCATCCCAGGACAAGGTCAGCTTACAAGTACAATGTACACTACAAACTGCTATCATTTTGAAGTTTTGCAAGGCTGGTCTATAATAATTGATAGATTATCATCCCCGCCCGCCCCTCAAAAATTGGTCCGCCCCGAATTTTTTTATTTTGCGAAACTTGCGATTTCCGGAATATTTTCATGTCCGACTCCGGTATTTACACTTCTTGTTTACATTTCCGGTATAAGAACGTAAAAAGTCACGTGAAGAAAATAGATTTATATGGTTTTCTTAATTTCTCGCATTCTTACAGACGTAAATCTTGAAGAAGTTAGGTATATTTCTGTTATATCCTTAAATTAAAGCTTAACCTGGAATTAGTGTATGAAAATAGCATAGATTGATATCCATCTGCCATTAAATGATGCGGATCTGTTGGGAAAAAAAACCTCATTTGTCTTTAATATTTTTCTCAGAAAATAAAAATTAAAAAATAAAATCCTCCCATCCACCCCACACTTTTTGCTGACCCTGGATGATAATCTACTAATTAAGTTGAATTGGCCTAATTAAGCTACTTAGTTTTCATATTATTAGTTCCCTTTGACTTTGCCATCTACCTGTCCATTCATGTCTTGTCACAATTTAGTTTTCCACACTTTTTTCACCATGCTTTAATCTAGGAAGCTGAGATTTGAAATGTGGTTTGCTAATGTGTTTATATACAGATCAAGTTAAAGTTTTATAAAAGTTAATTGAACTTCATGCCAAATATAGTAAAACACGCTTATAACAAATATGCTTATAATGAATTCATGCTTAGGCCAGTTTTTTTATTTCTTGGTTTACGGATCCGCCGACCCTAATTTCTGGGGAATTGAAAAAAAAAAAAAAAAAATGCAAATTTCTACTTTTTTTTTTTTTAATTCCGCCGATTCTACCCAACATGTCAAATCGAAAATAAAAATAAAATGCATTTTCAATTTTACAAATAGAAAATCGTGAAACACAAACGTATTGATTTGTATTTGGTAATCACTATTCGTTTTGCGAAATATCTTTATTCCGTATTTTTAAAAACCATGTAAACAGATATATATGGCCACGCACGATGGCAGTAACGATACATATATCGTTCTTGTCGACAAAACAGATGCCAGATAGCATTTCATCATGAAACAAGAGGCCCATGGGCCACATCGCTCACCTGAGTCACCTTGGCCCATATCTGAAGACTTTCCATATATATTTGCATGTAAAACCTTAGTCCCTATTATGGCCCAAACTACCCTTTGCAAACTTGAATCTACACTATGTCAGAAAGCTTTCATGTAAATGTCAACTTCTTTGGTCCAATGGTTCTTGAGAAGAAGATTTTTAAAGCTTTTTCCTATATTTGTATGCAAAACTTTCACCCCCCCCCCCCCACACTTGTGGCCCCATCCTACCCCCCGGGGGCCATGATTTGAACAAACTTGAATCTGCACCATACATGCCAACTTTCCCGATTTGTGCGGGATTCTTCCAATTTGAAGCAGTTGAAAAGGCAAATCCCGATATCCCGATCGGGATTGCAAATATACCCCGAAATCCCAATTTTCTAAAAATATTTCCCATTTTACGACAACAAACCCCCATTTCCAACCGGAATTTGAAATCCCGCGTCATTTCTGAACTGGCCAATCAGAAATCGGGACAATAGTCAGCCATTGCTGTTTACCTGTGTCGCATGGTATCGGGGTGGTGTAATTTACCTGGTCTGCCAGTGTCGGGGTGCTTATTGGACAGTGCGAAGCATGTTTTGATAGTAATTAATCGGAAAGACGGATTTCAAATTGACATATCCTTTACACAAACGTGAATGACAACGATGATAGTGTCACCACCAAACAATCGGACATTCCCGATTTTTGCCTCTCGCTGACAGTATCCAAAATATGCAATAAGGTACGTCAAATATATATTTTTCCCACTATAATAATATAGGCTATCCGAATCTATCTGTCTATAGCGATGTATTATATAGTGTAGTATTCAATGGACTTTGTGATGCGTAATTCGCACAAGTCTGTACTGAATTTTATATTAGCAAGTAGCCTTAATATTTACAAGTAAAAATGTATATTTTGATGTGGGTTTTTTTCCTTGTAATTATTTCAGATGTCATGGGTGCAAAGGTTTTGTTCGCAAACTTCACAGCAGGGCAGATCACTCCTTTTCTGGTTGCAATGCAGATTGTTCCACCACTCTGCAAGCCCATATTTACAGACAAGCAAGATCGCCTTTGTAGTCGTATCTAAATGCATGTGCTTTAATTTAAATTTTGATATATAGACCAGCCAATGTTTATATGGTGTTAAAGGATGCAACTTTAAGTATTATTTGATATGTATGTGACTTGTTGTTGGAGAGGATTTTTTGCTGAATAGATGATTTTAATAAAATATTTATGTATATCTTTCGAAGTGTTTTTTTTTTTTTTTTTTTATAGTTTTGTTAAAGTTGATGGTCAAACACACTTGATGTGTTACTGTGAATTTACAGTAAGTGTGAACGACTCAGCTTCTCAAGTTCATTCGAGGTCTCGGATAGTTGGTTTCAAAACAAATCTGTCAATGATGACGCATGAAGGAAAGAACAATCACTGCGATTGGACCAATATTTAAAGGGGCGGGAATAAAAATAATTTTAGATGGGCACACGTGTCTTTACACTAGCGTGTAATTACATAATCTTTTAGCACGATGGAAGAGACTGCGAAAAGGGAAAACCAATACCAACTAAAACAATGATGTTGATTTTAAAATTACATGCCGAGGGTTTATTTTATGGTAAAATCAGTAAGAAATTAGGCGTCGTAAAGGCCACGTTATAAAATTGTCAATCATGGGAACTCTTGCACCGAAAATGTCGCCAACGAAGCTCTCACCGGATGTACTTTTGTTTATCGAGTATGAAATTAAAAAGAAATCAAGTGTATATTAATAGAGAAATCAGACAAAATTTATTAAGAAGAAATATTTGTACCCCTGACAATGTACCATAGGTGTCTTTAATTTGTAGAGCTGCGAGAAATTTTTAGGGAAATTACTTTCAAGAAACTGCAAAGAAAATCCAAGAGAAGCATATTTCGTCTGAACACAGGGACTCGTCACGAAATACCTGTCTTTTTAAAATTTGACATCGTCTATTCTATATAAATGTAACTATAGAATAGAGAGGGCCAATTCGTGACGAGCCCCTGTGGTCTGAACACGAACGAAGTGTTGAAAACTTCTTTGCTACTGATTTTATTGCAATTTAGGCCGAGTCAGTTATATATATATATATATATATATATATATAGAGAGAGAGAGAGAGAGAGAGAGAGAGAGAGAAAACTCTAAACACTTTGTTGAAATATTTCGACCGTGTTACCGGTCTTTTTCAGTCGTGTTTTCGTGAAGGAGACCGGTAACACGGTCGAAATATTTCAACAAAGTGTTTAGAGTTTATTCTGTATTTTACTTCCGAAAAAGAGACTTTATATATATATATATATATATTTTGATAAAATTTCAAACTCCTATGGACATACAGTTAGGGGTGGACCAGTGATATAGGTTCAAAGGTACGCCAGTATCGCAACATTAACAATCAACCTTTGCTGTGGTTTATTATGACGTTATAGAAAGCGCGTCTAATGCTAACGAAATGCTGAATTTCTTTAATAATGTGTTACATGAACAGGAGAGGGATGGTTTGGGGAATTTAGTTTTTGCTAGAATTCACAGAACTTGCCGTTGTTCATTCAATTAACAGTATCTAGCGATTGTTACTTCCGAATTTCTTACGAAAATGTGGGTATATATAACAGTAAAAGACATCAAAGCATGCCATGTGTTGAAAATAAATGTTTTCTCGAAGTAGAATATCTATTAATCTTATTACTTAATCTGACAAATTATTTTAGGGGCGAGATCAAATGTTCAATGTTAGAGAAAACTGAGTTTGCATAGTTCTCACCAAGACACCCCCCCCCCCCCCCCCCCCCCCCCCATACAAAACTAAATATGAAGTATGTTTAAACTAATCGATTAACAAGTAAAACAAATGAAAGTGTACATTGAAACTATTAAACATTTATTAAAATGTATTATTATGTGGTTTTAAAGTCAGTTGTCTTTTCCCCCCACTAACGTGTAATCGATGTCGGATGACAGAAACTTACGAGTTTTTACCCCCTCTTCCTTTTAACTATTTGAATTTAGAAAATTTTCCGACATCGATCTTTTCCAATGCTTTGCAAGATTTCGAAAATATCCTCTGAGAGGTTTATTTTAAAATAACGATATGGAAACTGCGAATGTGAAAGAGACAACAAAACAAAAGCATTGTTCTTAAACGGACAAAATCGCCTATAGAAACATGTACTGAAATTTCTGATCACTTAAAACTGACAAGTATCTACAGGAATTTAAGGGAGTAACCTTTCAATTTTTATTGGGATATAGAGGCAACTGCGGATCCTGCCTTTTCCCGCAGCATTATCGATCCCGTCATTTTTTTTTCTTTTCAATATTCAGCACTATTTGAATTCTGGGATATTGCTATCCTGCCTTTTCTTTACATATCGGAGCTCGCCTTTTTCACCCTGTATTCCCCCTCCCATAGCTATTGATACTGCGATGGATTATAAGTATAACACGGTTATTCCTGTTTAAAAGATAAAATTTATAAGGTATCTGATAAAAGTTATATCTTCTAAAGTTTACGAGATATCTTGTATCTTTTATAAGACATCTTAATATATTTTTTTTATTTATAAGATATCCCATCACTTTTATACATGTAGATATCTAGTATATATAAGATAAACTTTACAAGACATTTTATTAACGTAATTTCAAATCTCCGTTGTCAAATCAAAACCGATATTGAATCTCACGCTACGTACGGTGCAACTTACACTGAAATCAAATAGTGAAACTTACACTTGTTAGGCACGAGATAATATAATGCCAAATACTTGGGACCGCCTACCTATAATTTAACCGACCTATCAAAAGCGCTCTTTAAAATCACTCGGGGACTTTCCAAATGAACTATCTGAAGCACGTCATGTACTTGCCGATATGTCTCGTTCACACTTACTGTAAATTCACAGTAATATATGATATGTGTACAATGATTAGATTCATATTTTATTTGAAAAGACAAATATTTATTTTCATAGTAAAATGTCATGAATTTTGAGCTTTGAAAAAAGGTCATCGCGTGCAAAATCCCCCATGGGGATTTTTAAAAGTTGGCATGTATGCTGCACTATGTCAGAAAGTTTTCATGTAAAAATCGGCTTTTCTGGCTCAGTAGTTCTTGAGAAGAAGATTTTTCCTATATATTTGTATGTAAAACTTTGATCCCCTATTGTGGCCCCATCGAACCCCCGGAGCCCATGATTTGTACAAACTTGAATCTGCATTATGTCAGGAAGCTTTCATGTAAATCTCAGCTTTCCTGGCTTAGTGGTTCTTGAGAAGAAGATTTTTAAAGTTTTTCCCTATATATTTGTATGTAAAACTTTGATCCCCCCTTGTGGCCACATCCTACCCCCGGGGGCCATGATTTGAACAAACTTGAATCTGCACTATGTCAGAAAGTTTTCATGTAAAAAGCTTTTCTGGCTCAGTGGTTCTTGAGAAAAAGATTTTAACTATATATTTGTATGTAAAACTTTGATCCCCCTTGTGGCCCCGGGCATCCAACCCCCGGAGCCCATGATTTGAACAAACTTGAATCTGCATTATGTCAGGAAGCTTTCATGTAAATCTCAGCTTTTCTGGCTTAGTGGTTCTTGAGAAGAAGATTTTTAAAGTTTTTCCCTATATATTTGTGTGCAAAACTTTGATCCCCCCTTGGGGCCCCATCCTATCCCCGGGGGCCATGATTTGAACAAACTTGAATCTGCACTATGTCAGAAAGTTTTCATGTAAAAATCAGCTTTTCTGACTCAGTGGTTCTTGAGAAGAAGATTTTTAAAGATTTTTCCTATATATTTGTATGTAAAACTTTGATCCCCTATTGTGGCCCCATCCAACCCCAGGGGCCCATGATTTGAACAAACTTGAATCTGCATTATGTCAGGAAGCTTTCATGTAAATCTCAACTTTTCTGGCTTAGTGGTTCTTGAGAAGAAGATTTTTAAAGTTTTTCCCTATATATTTGTATGTAAAACTTTGATCCCCCCTTGTGGCCCCATCCTACCACCGGGGGCCATGATTTGAACAAACTTGAATCTGCAATATGTCAGGAAGCTTTCAGGTAAATTTCAGCTCTTCTGGCCCAGTGGTTCTTGAGAAGAAGATTTTTAAATGACCCCACCCTATTTTTGCATTTTTGTGATTATCTCCCCTTTGAAAGGGACATGGCCCTTCATTTGAACAAACTTGAAAGTCCTTCACCCAAGGATGCTTTTGGCCATGTTTGGTTGAAATTGGCCCGGTGGTTCTGGAGAAGAAGTCGAAAATGTGAAAAGTTTAACAGACAGACGGACAGACGACAGACAAAAAGCGATCAGAAAAGCTCACTTGAACCTTCGGTTCAGGTGAGCTAAAAAAAGGAATTGATAGAAATAAATATTTCTCATACAATTGGCGGTATTCTTGCTGCTAACATAACACAAAATGCAGTGCTATTTGGGTGTTTAAAGATGAGAGGAACAACTGTACAACTAACAACTGTACCAGTTGTTAGAGACTTTACTAGATTGGATGTTCTATCGTTAAAGTGATAATGTCCTACAGACCTGGTTTGAGTGTGGTGAGGACCTGTACTGAGACACAGTTAGATTATTCTAACTAGTGACTTTATACCACAGCATGTCATAATAAATGTATTTGAATACATGCACGTCCATCTCTGCCGTCAAAAATCCTAACAGGGAATATAGTTCTAAGAGTGTGAGAAATTGTTAGATGCTTTTAATATTATGATAAACGCCTGTAAAAACAAGAGATGTTTGTAAAACACATATGCCCCCCATGGTGCAAAATTGAAAAGGGTTATAAACACACACATCATTTAATTGAGAGTAGTATCATCAATTCAAAATATTGAGCAGACAATATCTTCCTATGTCAAGAGTGGATTGACCATGTGACCTAAAAATCAATAGGGGTCATCAACTCCTGAAGATGTACCAGTGTACCAAGTTTGATGTCTGTCAACTAAAGGGTTCTCAAGATATTGAACGGACAGTATATTCCTATGTCCAATTTGACCCTTGACTTTTGACCATGTGACCTTAAAATAATTAGTAGTCATCTTCTCCTGAAGATGTACCAGTGTACCAAGTTTGATGTCTGTCAAGCAAAGGGTTCTCAAGATATTGAGCGGACAGTATATTCCTATGTACAGTTTAACCCTTGACCTTTGACCACACGACCTCAAAATCAATAGGTGTCATCTTCTCCTGAAGATGTACCAGTGTACCAAGTTTAATGTCTGTCAAGCAAAGGGTTCTCAAGATATGGAGCAGACAGTATATTCCAATGTCCAGTTTAATCCTTGACCTTTGACCATGTGATCTGAAAATCAATAGGGGTCGTCTTCTCCTGAAGACGTACCAGTGTACCACGTTTGATGTCTGTCAACTAAAGGGTTCTCAAGATATTGAACGGACAGTATATTCCTATGTCCAGTTTGACCCTTGACCTTTAAACATGTGACCTCAAAATAAATAGGGGTAATTTTCTCAAGAAGATGTACCAGTGTACCAAGTTTGATGTCTGTCAAGCGAAGGGTTCTCAAGGTATTGAACGGACAGTATATTCCTGTCTAGTGTGACCCTTGACCTTTGACCATGTGACCTCAAAATCAATAGTGGTCGTCTTCTCCTGAAGACGTATCAGTGTACCAAGTTTGATGTCTGTCAAGAAAAGGGTTCACAAGATACTGAGCAGACAGTATATTCCCATGTCAAGTTTGACTCTTGACCTTTGACCATGTGACCTCAAAATCAATAGGGGTCATCTTCTCTTTAAGATGTCCAATGTATCAAGTTTGATGTCTGTCAAGCAAAGGGTTCTCAAGATATTGAACAGTATATTCCTATGTCCAGTTTGACCCTTGACCTTTGACCATGTGACCTCAAAATCAATAGGGGTCATCTTCTTCTGAAGATGTACTGGCGTACCAAGTTTGATGTCTGTCAAGCAAAGGGTTCTCTAGACATTGAATGGTCAGTATATTCCTATGCCCAGTTTGACCCTTGACCTTTGACCATATGACCTCAAAATCAATAGGGGTCATCTACTCCTTAGGATGTACCAGTGTGCCAAGTTTGATGTCTTTCAAGCAAAGGGTTCTCAAGATATTGAGCGGACATTATATTCCTATGTCCAGAGTAGATTGACCCTTGACCTTTGGACCTGAAAAACAATAGGGATCCTCTTCTACTCATAACTAACCCACATATGAAATATCATTATCATCAAGTGAATGGTTCTCAAGATATTGAGCGGACAACACATGGTCTAGAGACCGACCGACAGGTGCAAAACAATATGCCCCCTCTTTTTCAAAGGGGAGCATAAATATGACCAGTTAAAACTCAGAAAGGTATGCATATTTCTCGTAAATTAGTATACCTTGTGTAGTGGTGGAAAGAATTTGAGTATCAAATAAAAATGAAAAACAAGAAACATTTCTTTCAAAAAGATGGTAGATAATTCCATGGGCATGTCTATGTGGGGAAATAGGGGTTAAAAATATTTCATGGGGTATAAACATTCTGAAATTAAAAATGGAATTACTACAAACAATTGTAATTTAGTGCTTATATTAATTTTTTTTCTTTATGTTTACAATTTGTAAAATCTTAATTGAGCATAATACAGCAAAATTACTGAACATTATATAAATACTGGATACTTTACAACGTCAAAGAGATATGACCTTACACATTCTCAGCTTATGTTCTACCAAAGTGTAACATAGATACATGTATATATATAGTTATACACTGAATTTGAATTTGCATTTTTTTTTCAAAATTCATATTAACGTACTAGTCACTCAAAAGAATTTTTTATCTAATATTTTTAAAATATATGTTTTGTTTATTTGTACTCACGAAATAATGTTAATGATTTATTGAAAATGAAACAATGATAGATATAAAAAATGTTTATTTTATTTTTTCCCGACAAACCCTAAATTTTATTTTCAAAATCCATAAACCAATAAATTAAAAAACTCACCAGGGTCTTATGAAATTTATCCTTTCAATTAATTTACTGATACTAGAAAGCTACCTGCTGGGCTTCCACCAGGTACCTGCATACAGTTACCTGCCGGGCTCACCCCAGGTACCTGCACAGACCACTGGGTTTCGCCCAGGGTATGTATTGTTAGGTCGAGTAGCCCCAAGAAGCCAAATATTGAGTATTTAAGATGTTTTGTGTGTATATCAAATCAATTATGTATGTGGAATGTTATATGTAGTTAGATTGTGAAACTTAAATAAACGTGTGAACAGTGACTATCATCTTATGTTGTGTATAAACTGAGACCCGTGTCACAGCAAGTGTGGCAGAATAAAGATCCCTCTCTGCTCAATGGCCATAAGCGCTGAGCATAGGCCTAAATTTTTCAGCCCTTCACCGGCAATGGCAAAGTCTTCATGTGAGCGAAATATTCTCAAGAGAGACTTTAAACAATATATAATCAATCGATCACATTGTACGCTGTCTAAATAATGGCATCGAATAGCGCTTCAAAATTTTCATCGGCTTCCGGCTCGATTGCAGAATAAGGAACCATTCTCAGAGAATGTATAAGGAACACCTTCCAATCCAGTGTTATGAAGTATCGTGCATAGTAAGATAGACATCATGTAGCATATAACTTAAAACACCGTATTACACTGTTTGGGAATTTTTCGAGAGGCCTCGATTCTGTCATTTGTCAGCCACATGCATTAAGGTCGTTTGTGCGCTTATAAAAAGTCGAAAATATTTTACGCAGATATTTTTGGTCACGCGGGCGGATATCATTTTTTGATAATATTATAATTTGGATTTATTACAAATAAAAGCGGCGAATCCGATGAACTAGGTTACAAATTGGCATGGCATTAGATACATTTACGCCTGAGTATTGAAGAGCGTTTTTGAAACAAAATTGTTCAATGTTTTGGTAAACAAAGATTATAATTTAATTCGGGACGCATGAAATAGGAATCATGAGTTTGAGAAAAAAATCTCGTAGATTTTCAGAGCTCATACCATTAAAAGTTTTTTACAATAGAATACACGTAATTACTTCACATTTAACCATCTTTAGTCTAACTTTTCAAACAAGGATTTCGATGGCTATGGTCATGATTGATTTAAATACACGTTATTTTTAGATAGTTTTTGATTATGATATTTCTATAATGTTATTGAAAAGAATTTTTGTATGTGTGTATCAATGTAAAACTTATACGGTACCAATTTTGATGCACCAGATGCGCATTTCGACAAATAATGTCTCTTCAGTGATGCTCAACCGAAATCTTTGAAATCCGAAATAACTATGAAGTTTTAGAGCTAAATATAGCCAAAAACAGCGTGCCAAAAAACGTGAAGCCAAATTCGTCCAAGGATAAGAGCTATGCATGAGGGAGATAATCCTTAATTTTGAAATGAATTTCTAAATTTTATAACAGCAATTAAATATACATCCGTATTTTCAAGCTAGTAACGAAGTACTTAGCTACTGGGCTGTAGAGACCCTCGGGGACTAACAGTCCACCAGCATAGGCCTTGACCCAGGGGTCATAATGTAAAACTTATACGGTACCAATTTTGATGCACCAGATGCGCATTTCGACAAATAATGTCTCTTCAGTGATGCTCAACCGAAATCTTTGAAATCCGAAATAACTATGAAGTTTTAGAGCTAAATATAGCCAAAAACAGCGTGCCAAAAAACGTGGAGCCAAATTATCAACAAATTCTTAAAAATTATCCAAAGGATTTTATTTAACAAGGTATATTAAACTATTTTTTCTGTATAAGAATTGAGAAAACGTCATCAGACACAGATAGAAGACGCAACGTTAAACATTGCACTCGCAAAACATGACAACTTTTCTACTTCATATCACAATTCAAATACACGTTAATTGTAAATTGTGTTTGAATATGATATTTGTATGATGTTATTGAAAAGAATTTTGTGTGTGTGTGTTAATAACTTTTTAAAAATTATCCAAAGCATTTTAATTAACAAGGTATATTAAACTATTTTTTTCTGTATAAGAATTGAGAAAACGTCATCTGACACAGGTTAAAGACGCAACGTTAAATCTTGCACTTGCAAAACATGCCAACTTTGCTACTTCATATCACAAAAAATATACGTAATACATGGATATAATTACTATATATAGAAAGTAAACACCCTATATAGTATTAGGGCATGAAATTACCAACTTCTGAAAATAGGCCAAAATTGACCCTTAGTGTACCTTCTCCTTTTTATTAATAGGTTACACTTTCAGGTCAAGGTCGAAAGATCACACACCATTGCACACATGAAAAGTCTTGCTGTTAAAGGTATAAATACAAAATATGAAAGCCCTAGCTTACATAGTTCAAGAGATATTTCAAAGATTTTTACTATATTAGCATATGTAAAACTTTGATTTCCTATTGTGGTCCCACCTAGCTGCAGAACTGTGGCTCTGTGGGAAAATATTGGGACAGACCAGAGAGCTACAGATCCAACCCTTATAAATACCTTCAATTTACAGCGCACAAAAAATGTGCATGGTTGAGGTCTCATATCATTGTATTCTTGTATTGCTGTCTCATCACTTTAACATAAAAAAAATTTCCAACATACTTTCCTACTACACTTGTGTCCAAACATACCTTCAAATATTTATTAAAGCCCCATATGACCTGAAAATTCACAGCTTCAAATGATTTTGTTTGTAATAATGTCTCCATAAGGGATGGATCTGTAGCTCTCTGATCTGTCCCAATTTTTTTGTCAGAGATCGAGCTACAATTCTGCAGCTAGGTCCCATCCTACCTACAGGAATCATGATCTGAACAAACTTAAATCTACTGTCAGGTTATCCTGCAACATCTTAAACATTGATTAAAATGTTCTACAGACCATTCATTATTTAATTCCCTTTCTTTTACTTTTAATACATTTTCTTGTCAGTAACAAACAAGCTATTATAAACCCTTGAATTTCTAATGTCATTCCAAATTGAACACATAAATCAATAAAGTAATAATAAATCGGATGTCATATGTTTTTATTTTCAACTGGTGTTCCCCACACCCATCCCCATTGGTGGAATACTTTCATCACAGACTTTGAAATTAACCTAAAAACCTTTATGGGATGCTGACAAGTTCTCCACGACTTTCATTGTCTTATTATCTAAATATCTGGTCCACATTTCTATGCTATTTGTGAAATTTACCAATGGGTGGTAGTATCAGTAGTGTCTGGTTTTCCTTGATTTTGGCAATATCAAACAGCAAATGGACTGCTAGCATGTATGGAATCAGCTGTTCCAAGTTGTTAGGTGTCCAGCCCATGCTCAACGGGAACTCTTGACTCACAACCTCTTTTTCTGCAAGAAAAAAACCTTTTATTTCCAAAGGAAGCCAACACCGAGTTCAACATTTAAAAGTAGCCAACTCAAACCTTGATGAGCTTAAACAAACTCTACAGTTACAGGTGATTAAAATGAGTAATCTCCATTACCTGTGATTAAAATGATTCCAATCACTTGTTCAATAGAATTTTCTCCCTGATATATCAACACTCTGTCGCTACTCTTGATTAGTGATTCTATGGTATACACCATCAGCAGGCTGACCTTGGAACTTTCTGTCCCACTTAAATTAGCAACTTTTTGGATGTTGTATTTCTTCAGCTGACTGACTTTGGTGTGCAGAACTACAGCACCTGCCTTGCAAAGTCCTGGAATTCATAGCAATTCTTTTATATGATGAGACGTAACACAGCATTCTAATAAGGAGGAATGCTACACCAGAGATATTTGATATAGATGAAAAATGGAGTCTATGTGCAACAATATTTTGAAATTGAAAACTTTCAAATTTACTTTATTTAGTCGAAAAATGCAGTTGTACTTCTGTAGTAGAAAGGCATCTTAAAAAAAATTTAAAACCCCTGCTAAACTCGAACCCATGATCTACAGTTCTGCAGTCAATGTGCTAATATCTAAGCTACTCAGCTAGGTAATTATATTTGAAATGAATAGATGAATATTGCTGATATCATGACGACGTAGAGTACTCCTTAAAGGACACATCGCATGTTTCTAAACTTTTTAATTTTTTCAGCAAAATTAATTCATTTCTTGCCTAAAACTACTTTACATGTGGTTTAAATGAAACAGTTTGCGTAGTTTTCGAGTTTGAAAGCGATGAAATTCAAATCTTGCGATATACATATTTTCTTCGATATTTTACGTCATATGCGACCTCGAGCGATAAGATTTGAAAACAGTTGTTAGGCATTTCGTAAACAGATTAGATTTAATTGACAAACAAATAATTATCACATTAACAGCTTGTAAATAGCACTGCATTAGGGTATTTTGTGCCGTTTAAGGGTGTACTTGCTGTCAGTAGAGAGAATTGGACTGTGTTTTTTTCAATTTTCGAAGGAAGGTATGAGGGACAAGACGTGAATATTTTTTGTCGGCACAACGACTTGGCCATAAAAAAAACCTAGTAGAATTTGTCCCTGTACCTTTTCAAACAAGCACTTGGACAAAGATGTAAATAAACTGCAAGAAAATGGTTCTATCGAAGCTATGCACTGTTACATATAGGCCTACGGCGTATGCTTTCCATTCCGCTCTCAAATTCAATACACACTCACACCAACTGACCTTCACCTTGTAACAACATATAAGCAGAACTTGTGTTAGCAGTGTCTACCAACTGGTAGTCTTAAAAAAGAAATTTAAAGATAAAAGATAATTGAACTTTCAATTATAAATAATAAAATATGATATTTCCCAACTTCGAATTGAATTATAATGCTTTCATTTCTTTTTTTAAGGAACGCGTACTTGTAACAACAACAGCACGCCGCGTTCCCACTTCCTAAGTAACAACGTGTAGATAACAAAAAAAAAGATTAATAAAATTGCTTGAATAAAATAATTTAAAAGTATTTTGATTTTCACTATAAGTTTGATCATTTTTTATTATTATTATTATTTTTTCGAAATGCACCCGTGACAGTAGGCCTAATTGTCAATGATACATAATCGTATCATATAATTTAGGCCTATCTAACTTATCCCAAAATGAATTTAATAATAATTGCACTGTCTATTTTAGAAAAGTAGCAACGCTAATTACAGTTGTTTACAGAAATGGCATTACCAAATAGTGTTTAGACAGTGATCCCATGTAAACATTATTTACTTGTATGCAGATTTCATACTCGCTTTCCTCGCTACATTTGGGTCGCTATTTGCATGCACTGGTGGCTAAAAGATATAAGACTCGGGAAATTTGTCAACATCGAAATAAATGTTATCCATGGTAAATAAATTTGGCCCCTAAAACCCGAGTTTTTAAAAATATCTAACACTACTTTTACAAGTTGATTGACGAAGGTCGCATATGATGTCACTGTACCACGTGACTACCTATCTAATTAACTAGGGTTTTTGAAATCGGGGCTTAGATTTAAGTCCGTATTGTGGCTAATTATCGCAATACTTCAGCGAACGAACTATTACAATTAATTTCTATAAGCATAAGGAAGACAAAATGCATATAATTCTGTATACTTTGAAAACACGAGATGTGTCCTTTAAACCTGATATCTTACAATATACTGTATGTACTCATCTATAGTAAGATTTTTGGGAGTTAAGTTTTTGTCATTTTTAGGCAAGTCCTAAAACGGTTGGTAATTTTCTGGATGGCATAGTGTAGTAATTTTTAAAAATTCTGATGATTATCAAGGTTATCATTGACAAGTCTGGATATATCATATCATATATCTAATTATAAATCAACAAATTTTGCCAATAAACTTCAAAATGCTTGCTCCAGAGTTACTGTTTCCACCTTTAATATTGTTTCATATGTGAGGTGAAATCCGTAAGCTATAAAAGAATCTTATACTTGATTAGTAAACATTGTAAAAGTAATTAAAAACCTACTTTTGTTTCCGATAAACTATCCAGAAATAGCAAATATGAGAATATAGTGGCAGACATGCTTTGTTGTTTTCTTTTCTCTTTTTACTGACAACTTAAGATAATACTACAATGAAACTTCTCCAAACCGGCCTCTCAGAAAACCGGTCCTTCCTGAATATCGGCTGAATTTTAAATCCCCAGCAGAAATCTTAACATTTCCTTCCAAAGAAATTCTCACAAAAGTGGCCTCCCCTGAAAACCAGACATCGGCCACTTTTTAACAAATGTGTAATTTTCCCTCATAATACCGGCCACTTTTTTAAGGTAGCTCATTACACTAAATTTTTATTTCAAGACTCGTTAAAACACCTCTTATGAAGTATGATTTCACCATCAAAAAATTGATACAAGCTTTTAAGTATTTCATTTGAATTTTTTGTGATTTATCCCTGAATGATAAAAAAATAAATAAATAAGAAACTCTAGAGTCCAAATTTTGCCAAAGGCTCAAGTGAGCTAAAAAGTAGTCACAGAGAACTTTGTAACCAGAAAACTACCTTCCCTTGATGTAAAATGGGTTTACAAATTAAATGAATTTATAAAAGAAACTAATTTCTTGATGAACAGTGCATACAATTAGCAACAATATGATTATTTTAGTCATTTTTATCAATTTTGATTGGGATCGGTACTTTTTTCTCCAGTTTGAATATAGTGATTATATCTAGAATTTGGTCATTTCATTTCAATTTCTTTTTATAACCTATTTCTTCTATATATCTCTTCTAACTGACATGTTTTTTGAAGATTTTATCCGTAGATTAAAAAAATATTAGCAAATAACGTTTTTAATTTTCATAAATTTTCTAAAAAATTAGAATGTTTATATCTTAATCTTTTAGGCATAATTCATTAGATATTCATATCATGCACCAAATCAGTGAAATTTGAACTCAAGAATCTCTTATTAGCAAACAAAACACCTTTTTTATCATTGTGGGAAAAATCACAAAAAATTGAAATGAAATAATTGAGAGCTTGTATCACTCTTTCAATGGTGAAATCATAATTCACAAGAGGTGTTTTAACAAGCCATTAATTATTTTTAATGTAATGAGGTACCTTAAAGACCGAGAAAATAAGCACCACCTTCAAATTTACCTGGTCTGTGAACCCTTGTCAATCAGGAGAAATTAAGCTTCAGATTGGAAGCTAGAAATTGATGGACATTTAGTTACTAGTCTTTGTGTATACCTTATCTATCTTATCTGGTGATCGAGGCATCCGTGCAATCTTTTGATGCTTACCACGTAATCCAGTTGGAGAGGGAAACGGTTTTGACTCTTTCATGTAGAGATTGTCACACAATAATAGTAGTAAATTTTGTATCCAATAACATAAATCATAATAGAATATAGTAGGTTATGCTTAGGAATGGGTACAATTGATAATAAATATTATGGATTGTTAGAATTTAATTTACAAGGACATCGGTTTTATGCTAAACAGACTAATTTTGAGTAAATACATTGTACATTAATGAAATCTTGTTTACACCCAGTTGAAAATTTATAAGCGTAATTTTCCCTCGAAACATGGCGACAAAAGTAAATGTAACTGTCAACTTATGGGAAGAGAAGTTAGCCGCTATAAGAGAAGTTAGCCGCTATAAGAGAAGTTAGCCGCTATAAGAGAAGTTAGCCGCTATAAGAGAAGTTAGCCGCTATAAGAGAAGTTAGCCGCTATAAGAGAAGTTAGCCGCTATAAGAGAAGTTAGCCGCTATAATGGCTCTTTCTTGTGTATAATGGAAGAGAAGTTCGCCGCTATAATGGCTCTTTCTTGTGTATAATGGAAGAGAAGTTCGCCGCTATAATGGCTCTTTCTTGTGTATAATGGAAGAGAAGTTCGCCGCTATAATGGCTCTTTCTTGTGTATAATGGAAGAGAAGTTCGCCGCTATAATGGCTCTTTCTTGTGTATAATGGAAGAGAAGTTCGCCGCTATAATGGCTCTTTCTTGTGTATAATGGAAGAGAAGTTCGCCGCTATAATGGCTCTTTCTTGTGTATAATGGAAGAGAAGTTCGCCGCTATAATGGCTCTTTCTTGTGTATAATGGAAGAGAAGTTCGCCGCTATAATGGCTCTTTCTTGTGTATAATGGAAGAGAAGTTCGCCGCTATAATGGCTCTTTCTTGTGTATAATGGAAGAGAAGTTCGCCGCTATAATGGCTCTTTCTTGTGTATAATGGAAGAGAAGTTCGCCGCTATAATGGCTCTTTCTTGTGTATAATGGAAGAGAAGTTCGCCGCTATAATGGCTCTTTCTTGTGTATAATGGAAGAGAAGTTCGCCGCTATAATGGCTCTTTCTTGTGTATAATGGAAGAGAAGTTAGCCGCTATAATGGCTCTTTCTTGTGTATAATGGAAGAGAAGTTCGCCGCTATAATGGCTCTTTCTTGTGTATAATGGAAGAGAAGTTAGCCGCTATAATGGCTCTTTCTTGTGTATAATGGAAGAGAAGTTAGCCGCTATAATGGCTCTTTCTTGTGTATAATGGTTGGAACTGGAATCCAGAGGAAAAACAAATTCTTCATCTGGACCAGTTATTGAAGGTACTGTCGAAAAATGTCTTGACTGTTTTTGTAGGCCATGCATTATGGACGAGTCACAAAGACAACTTTGGTAGCCAGAGAATTCTGGGGTGCAGTCCAGAAAAACTAATTGAAACAGAATAAAACTTTCTAAACAGTTTTGGAATATGTTGAGTCATCATGGGGCGTGGGACTATGATCCGTACATCAGCTATACATAGCCAGAAAATCTGCGCAGTACGCAGGAACTCCCGTCAGAAACTATATGTTTGGCATACTGGGTATCCGACGAAGGCAGTCAAATGGATAAAAGAAAACTTAGAATAAAGAATATTCTGCCTAATTTATCAATGGCTAACGTTCTCATTTATACCAAATAAATTTATCGAGCTTTAATTCTTACATGTTTGATTCATTAGATTTAATTATCAACGTTTCGATTAACTTGCACAAGAAAAATGACTACCATGAATTTTTCAATCTTACAAAAACGTACAGGTAATGCAGGTAACAGATAACATCCTGTGTATTTGGGACGGTATACACAAGTGAGCAGGGTTCCCTCGGGCTCGGGGCGTCACACTTGCCTTAAATTAGCTCCGCACTTAACTAAGGAAAACCGACCGGTTGAAAACCTCGGTCTTTAAGTCCAGAAAATTTGGTCAGAGGGGTGATCAAGATTGACCAGGTATGAAAAATGACCTACTTGGCGGCCAGGTGGGAAATTATTCATCGAAGGTGTGAAAAATACAAGTGGCCTCTATAATTTCTATAGTTTACTTGACACCTGGCAAGTCTAAGTGACCTGTCCAAATTCTGTACAAAATGTAACAGATATTGAACACTGTATGAAACATCATATTTATTGTACCATACTACCGTATAGATATAAGCAGAAGTGAATGAAGAAAAAAAACCATAACTGTTAATGATAATAATGTAAAGATAAATTAATTTTATTGTTTTCCATAGATTTAAAATTCCTGAGAAATATTCAAATTACAATTTTATAATTACTACTGTACTTTTCACAAACCTCAAAACAAATTTGTTAAGGACATAAGCGATGGACATAAGTTTTTATAGGTAAGAGGAATGCCAATAATGTATTCTGTAATAGATTTTCAATTTAAATTTGGATGATTTCAGCGAGAATATTTGTTACAAGCGGATTAATTTGATCTCCACCAATAATTAACTAGATCACCAGATCAAAGTGAACAGTACCTACTTTGTGTATTAATTGCAGCAATCATACGGTTTGGGTTGGAAATAAACATGTTAGTCATTTATTTTGTTGTTTTATTTCCAAGAGTGAAATAATAGTCCTTGAACACTATATTATATGGTTCGTGGCATGAAGAAGAAATATCTAATGAAAATTGAGATAAACTGTCTCTAAATGCAAGTTCTCCATGAACAGCTAGGCCATCCCTCTAAACCGGCCATTTTTTTTCGGTATGAGAGCTGGCCGGTTAAGAGAAAGTTTCACTGAATATGAAGTAAATCCATTGTTTATTGATGCTTGATTTTGATCTTACATAAGAAATAAGCTTTGATAATTGTTGAATACACAAGATTGCTACGCTTAGCCATGTCCCCCAAAGCCGCAAAAAAAAAAAAGTTGAAGCACAAAAGTCCCATAACTCCTGTAACATTTGTAGTATCATAATTGCAGTGGAATATGATCAACTACATATTGTGACTAACAATCCTGCAAAATTTGAACAAACTCCGTACAGAAGTCTCTGAGGAGTTACGTCCACAAAGTGTTCCTATAGTGTAGCATGTACAAATTCAAAAGAAACATATAACTCCAGTAAAATTTGTCAAATTAAAATAGCAGCGCAATATGATCAACTACTTAAGATGACTAACAATCCTACAAAATTAGAACAAAATCCATTGAGCAGTCTCTGAGGAGTTGCGTCCACAAAAAGTTCCTATAGCGTAGCATGTGCAAATTCAACAAAGTCCCATAACTTCTGTAAAGGACCTCCCCACTTAAGCTGTGACATATGGCCCCCGACGATTTAGTAAAACATCAAAGTTTGAATTTTGCCATTTTAGATTTACAATGCCCAAAGATGTTCATTAATACCTTAACTTACAGGTTTGGTATTTCATTTTACTGAAATTTTTTTTAACATTAAGAGCTACGCCGTCTTTTGAAGTTGGGGTTGTCTTGTTTTTGTTAAATCTCTATTGGTATTCATCGAATGACCGGTTTTTAAAGCCTTTGTTTATATTGAACACAAGATTCTCATTTCTATTATAATTATTTTTTGTAATAAAGAAAATTACATCTAAAAGGCAAGACCAGACAATCTTGTCTCAGTGATGAAATTCATAAAAACCTGCCCAAACTACACGTTTTCTTTCTACCTCATCTACCTGTCTTGACCTGCTGAATATCAAATCAGCCACGTGATAATCTGTGCCACGCTAATGCTCGAAATACTTGTCAGGCCGCACAGTATTGTCGACTACATGTATACATACCAAATAGGGGAGACGGGGGAGGGGGCAGCCCCTTCCTCTTCCTATGTTCCTGTGTTATTTGGATTTTAATGGACAAAGAATGTACATTTTAACATTCTCTCTCTCTCTTTCTCTCCATGTCAGGCATTTAATCTGTTTTATACACTTAAAGCTGTATGATCCAACGTTCATGTATGAAATTAATTTCCCCTTGAAAACAGCATATAAAAAGTAAATATATCTATAGAGTACGCTTATGGTTAGGCTTCTATAAATAGCTCCACGCGCGTCAGGGAACAAGTTCAAGTTTGTGGACACAACTCCTCAGCACAAAGAATGCACTAATGAAATATGACAGCCCTATCACTCATCATTCAAAAGTTGTGAGCAGCTTAAAGTTTCAGACAGATGCATTTTGCATAAAATAAATAAAAAAAACTGTAATGTACCTGTACATCCCTCCAACACTGCCAGCATGTTGGCACAATCTTTGACCTCCTTCATATGAGATTTGGGATTAACCCATATTCTAAGCAGTGGTCCCTCAAGCCACTGGGTGGAGAAATCTAAAAGTGTGTCCAGGAAATCTAGCCAACTATCCTCCCATGTTATCTCTGTCTTCTCTAGTAAAACTCTATGAGATATAGAAAAGTGTACTAAGTGGGGAGAAGTAAAATTCTCAGACAGTTATACACTACTGATAAGGTATACTAAGTGGGGAGAAGTAAAATTCTCAGACAGTTATACACTACTGTTAAGGTATACTAAGTGGGGAGAAGTAAAATTCTCAGACAGTTATACACTACTGTTAAGGTACACTAAGTGGGGAGAAGTAAAATTCTCATACAGTTATACACTACTGTTAAGGTATACTAAGTGGGGAGAAGTAAAATTCTCATACAGTTATACACCACTGTTAACGTAGTTCCACACTCCTGTGACGTCATAAGATTGTGCAAAGTCAATAATTTAATGACTGGAACATAAATTTTGTTGGAGTCTTTTTCAATAGTTATTGTAAAAAATCTTGTTAGCCATAAAATATTTCAAAAGTCTTAGTTATATTTGAATAGTCAATTATGCGTTTCAAAATATTGAATCCAAGGACAATAACTCTGTTTTCATTAAATTGTTTATCAAGTCCATTATGCAATAGATTTCCTATATTTTTCACAAACATTTTACCAAGGTGATAAGGAATTATTATCTGTGTCTTTTCATGAAATTACATAAAATTTTAATCCATGAGTGGTTTTGAATAGCTCAGTTGTATGGTGCCAGACTTAGGGTTTTTATGGGGGTATACATACTCTGGAAGCTATAGATTTGAAATTATTAAGGAAAGGTATGGATTTTTTTCCCCATAAATAACTATAACAGATGTACATCTACTAATATAACCAGAAAAAATGATATGTAAACCATGCTATAAGGAAAATGTGTCCATATTTGTTTGTTTTTTAACATTTTGGAGAGTAAGGCTAATTCAATAATTTTGCACTTATTATACTAAAACTTGATGAACATAGTGAAAATGACATGTGTTTTAGTTCTTGACATGTTTCCTGATAAATAAATGCAATTTAAAATTTTTGTTGTTGGTTTTTATTTTAAAATAACAACAGATAACTGTTTCCAATGAATTTCATAAAAATCTACATAGGGGTACATTACTTCAGTAGTGTCTGTAATGAAAATAAATCTGGAAATCCTTAACTAATTTGCCTTTTCTCATTACTCTGAATGTTAATCTATTGATTCCAAACAAAAAAATGCTACCTAAACCCCAAAAATCCAGGACTAAGGACCCACCTTAAGGTACACTAAGTGGGGAGAAGTAAAATTCTCAGACAGTTATACACTACTGTTAAGGTTTACAAGTGGGAAGAAGTAAAATTCTCAGACAGTTATACACTACTGTTAAGGTGTACTAAGGACCTTCACACTTAAGTTATGACATATGGCCCCTGATAATTTAGTAAATCATCAAAGTTTGAATTATGCAATTTACAATGCCCCAAGATGTTCATTAAGACCTTAACTTATAGTTTTGGCAATTTATTTTACTGACATTAACATTAAGAGTTATGCCGTCTTTTAAAATTGGGTTTGTCTCTTTTTGCTAATTCTCTATTGATATTCATCAAATGACCGATTTTTAAAACCTTTGTCTATATTGAGCATGAGGTTGTCCAGATTTCTTTTTTCTAAAGTCATTTTTGTAATAATGAAAATTACGTCCAAAAGACAAGACTGCACAATCTTGTGCTGGTGATGAAATTCATAAAAATAAATGTAATAAAAATCTGCAAGCTAATGGTGACCATTTAAAACTTAGTTTTCTACCCTTATCTTTCAATATCCCAGGGGAAAAGGACTGTCCACTAACTGGAGATACATCAGTGTTCAATATTTATCAAACATGAGGCCCACAAGTCTTATCAATCACCTGATTACTAGTGAAAAAGTACTCCCAATGCAATCTACAAAAAATATTTCCTGCTCTGAATATCTAAGCTAAATTCTAATGATCAGCAACAGTATAAAACAAGATGTGTTCTTAAAACTTCACTGCCCTCTAAAGTGCATATACACTGATGAGAAGCTTTGCATAATATAATAGGTGTATTAACATTAAAACATCAAAAGATATGACTAATTTGGACCCATCCTTGAGTCAAAACCCTGGGTTGTGAAATTTAATATTTTTGTACATCCTTTTCTGCTATTCCAAAGTATGCATTTAGATTTTATACAGTATCAGCAAACTTAAACACTATATACTAAGTTTGGCCCCATCCTGGGGTCAGAATCCCTACCCTGGGAATCATGAAATTTACAATTTTGGCCTTCCCTGCTCTACATCATTATGCATTTAGTTTTTCTTATAAATGTGCGGTTCTAGAGAAGATTTTTGAAAATTGGTCAACAAATTTGAAAATATTGGAATGATAGTTATCAAAGAGAAGTTCAAAATTTCTGTTGTTCACACATTTAATAACTGACCATGTTGGCCCCAACCTGATACTAAAACCCTTGCCCCTGGGATCATCAAATTTACAATTTAAGTAAAGAACTACCTGTTCTTTCTAAATATCCATTTAATTTCAATTTAGTATCAATAGCACTAAAGAAGATGTTATTTTAGTGTTGAACACATAAACACTTTATACTGAGTTTGGCCCCACCCTGGGGTCAGAACTCCTACCCCGGGGATCATGAAATTTACAATTTTGGTAGAGGCCTTTCTGCTCTACATCACTATGCATTTAGTTTTTCTTACACGTGTGGTTCTAGACAAGAAGATTTTTGAAAATTTGTCAATTTGGAGCAGTTTTTGCCCCACCCCTTGGGCCCCAGGGGTGCAGAAGTCCTGAAATTTACAATTTAAGTCCCCCTTATCTCATAGATGCTTCATACCAAATTTGAAAAAAATTGGAATGGTAGTTATGAAGAAAAAGTTAATGTTCAATTGTTAACGCACGACGACGGACGACAACCAAAAAAAGTATAATAGATAAATCAATTTTCTTTTTAAAAGAAGGATGGTAAAAAGGGACCACAAGCTACAGCTAGAGTGGGGAGCTCCTTTATTCAGAAGAAAAGAATCCTACATTACTATCCCAAGCTTGGTTTGTGAGACTTACTTGTCATGATCTCCTTTCAAATTCTCATTGATGTCAAGGTCATAACCAGGAATTTTAGGTAAAGTGACACTTTCTTCTGGTTTATATATTCTGTACTTTCCAGAAAGCAACACAGTTTCTCCTGAAAATATTTTTCTTCTTTGAATATTGCAAGCTATCCTCAACAACAAATGGTGCTCTTTAATTAATGTTTTACTGATTTACTACACAGCTTTTTGGCATCATTTTATTTTGACACCAAACAAGATGTATTTGTATTTGTGAAACATTGATACCTTCATATGGCCAAACTCCAATCTCAAGGTCATGAAGTCAAAATCTTTAGTACAAAAAGATAGGTCTTGTCACAAGGAATACACATATGAAATCCCTAGCACTAACGATTCAAATTTATGATCAAGGTTCAAGTTTTCAAAAAAATAAGTCAAAATCCAAGTTCAAGGTTATGCGGTCAACGTTTTTGTCTTGAATTGGGGTTGGTAATGGATGGAAAGCCAATGGAGTTCCGCCAGAATCGGAAATGTGTTCCCATTTCGGTGACCTCGTAACTAGATGAGCAGCAGTATTCTGCACCCATTGCAGCTGGTCCAAAGTTTTTTTCCCCCAACTCCAAAATAGACAGTTTTCCCCATTATATTTGTATGTAAAACTTTGATCCCCTATAGTGGCCCAACTCTATTCCCGGAGACCATGATTTTAACAAAACTTGAATCTGCAATATTTCGGGAATCTTTTATGTAAATGTAAACTTTTCTGGCTCAGTAGTTCTTGAGAAGAAGAATTTTAAAGATTTTCCCTATATATTTCCATGTAAATCTTTAATCCTATATTGTGGCCCCACCCTATCCCGTGGGTGGGGTGGGGTGGGGGGACGATTATTTTAACAAACTTGAATCTGCACAATGTCAGGAACCTTTCATGTAAATATAAACTTTTTTGGTCCAGTGGTTCTTTAGAAAATTTTCCCTATATATTTCTATGTAAAATTTGATCCCCTATTCTGGTACCATCCTACCCCCTGGGGCCATGATCTGAATAAACTTGAATCTACTTTATACCTGGAAGCTTTCAGGTAAATCTCCATTCTTATGGCCCAGTGATTCTTGAGAAAAAGATTCTTAAATGACTCCACCATATTTTAGAATTTTTGTGATTATCTCCCCTTTGAAGAGGGAATGGCCCTTCATTTGAACAAATTTGAATCCCCTTCACCCAAGGATGATTTGTATCAAGTTTGGTTTAAATTGGTGCATTAGTTCTGGAGAAGATGATTTTCCTATATATCAGCATGTAAAACTTTGATCCCCTATTGTAGCCCCATCCTACCCCCGGGGCCATGATTGGAACAAACTTTAAACTACTTTATACCAGGAAGCTTTCAGGTAAATCTCCACTCTTATGGTTCAGTGGTTCTTGAGAAGAAGACAGTTAATAATTTGATCCCCTATTGTGGCCCCACCCTACCCCCAGAGGTCTTGATTTTAACAAACTTGGATCTCCACCATCTCAAAAAGCTTTCATGTAAATTTCAGCTTTTCTGGCCCAGTGGTTCTTGAGAAGATTTTTAAATGATTCAACCCTATTTTTGTGATTATCTCCCCTTCATTAGAACAAGTTTGAATCTCCTTCACCCAAGGATGATTTGTACCAAGTTTGGTTGAAATTGGCTCAGTGGTTCTGGAGAAGAAGTTGAAAGTTTGAAAAGTTTACAGACAGATGGACAGACAGGCAGACAGACAACAGGTGATCAGAAAAGCTCATTTGAGCTTTCAGATTTTGTTTATTCCTCGAGTTTTGAAGAATAGAAACCCTTTTTAGCCTTGCTGGGCAAGTAGCCTAAGTTTCCACATACTGCTTTAAATAACTGATGATGAATTTCAAGTTGTGTTTCACCAGCATCTTTCCACTTTCCTTTTTTGTTGTTTTGCAACCCTCAGATCGTCCGAATACCATTTTGGGTTTGATCTGATAATGATGGTTTTAGTTACAAGTGGAAAATATATGTCCAAAAGTTCAGCGTGAGACCTCTGTTGTAGGATTTAATGAGTTCATTCACAAGCACTGAAGCATCTGGTTTGATACCAACAGATGCATATAGCTTGTGAAAATAAAACATTTTTCCCCCATATTGTAGCCCCATCCCATGGCACCATGATCTGAAAAAACTTCACTCTGCACTACTTGGAGATGCTTGCATATCAATACAAGCATTACCATATATACTCTGCTATAAGTTGGATTTTTGGGAGTTAAAAATTGGTCCAAAACTCTATATCTGACTTATGGGTGAACCCTAAGATGAGCTTTTTTCTGGACAGCGTAATATAGAGTATTTTTAGACAACTTCATACTCTGATTATCATGATTAATGTTGACTGGACATATCATATTATTCATATATTCTAAGATTATATGCATAAAGTGCAAGTATATTTACATATTTTAATGATTTAATTCATTTTAAGTGTATATTATTGAAATTGAATTGTTGAGAAAATGAATAAATATTAGCACATTTCACAAAATATTAATTGAAACAGAGGTGAAAACATTAGAAATTGTCAACCGATTCTTGGAAAAAAGTTATACAAACTTATAAGTGGGTCAATGACAAATCCCTCCAAAATAGCCTACAAAATATACAACCGACATTCAGGTGAATCAACCTGTAGGTGAATATATACGGTAATGGCCCTGCTGTTATTGAGAAGATTCTAAAAGATTTTTGCTATATATCCCCATCTAATATTTCAATCCCCTATTGTGGACCCCTAAAGGCCATGATTTGAACAAACTTGAATCTACACTATGTCAGGAAGCTTTTGTGTAAATTTCAACTTTTTTGGCCAAGTGGTTCTTGAGAAGAAGAAATGTAAATTACTCCACTCTATTTTCATCTTCTTTTTTATTATCTCTCTTTGGAGGAAGCATGGCCCTTGAACTGAACAAACTTGAATCTCCTTTATCCAAGGCCAATTTGTGCCAAGTTTAATTGAAATTGGCCAAGTGGGTCTGGAGAAGATGAAAATGTGAAAAGCTAACGACAACTATAACAGATGGACAAATATTGTTGATCAGAAAAGCTCACTGAGCCTTTGGCTTGGTGAGATACAACTATATCCCCCCCCCCCCCCCCCCCCCCCCCCCCCCTCCAATTATGGTAGCATAAAAATAACGTTTACTTAGCAGTGAGAATATTACCATCTTTCTCCACAACAAATGATTTCTTTCCAGTCTCCACATGTATTGTGTCAGTGTTGATGACATCTTCCTGATCCATTTCAGTCGAAGACCACACCATGTCAAAAACTTCTATTCCACTGTTTAGCTCATGAGTCTGTAATGGAACAAGCAAATTCAGTGAATTTATTTCCTTAGCTTATAGTGATTTCGACCTTATGATCTCAAAACAACAGGGCTCGTCATTACATAAGAGAATCTTTATGTGAAATTTTACTGTTAAAGCTTAAATGTCAGATTTAATTGGTTTCATTCTACTCTGCATCCTATAAAGTGGGAAAATCTACATTTAATTATTCCTCAGAGTACTATACGCAGTACATAATACACTCGTTTTAAGGTTTAATGATATGAAGGGTAGTTTTCTTAAGCCATGAATTATAGAACTTTACTGAAGGTAGCATCGGCCATCATCATGCTGACGTGTCACACTTTCTTCTGCTTATGAATAAAAAGTCCTAGCTTAAAAACTGTGGTAGGAGGTAAATGGACAAAACAAGGTCTCTTTGTGACATATTTTTCCAAAGTTGACTAACTTCCAACAAACTAATTAGTTCAAACATCAAAGAAATTAGAAAATTGTTGGGAATCAAAATCCTTGCACTTCTTCTGGTTCTTTACAAAGGTCTTAGTTTCAAAACTGAGAGGAGTAAACAAATCATGAACCCACTTTGTGACATTTCCTAACGAGAGTACTGCAAACCGTACATAATATGCCCGTGAAAATGCTTACATAGGGTGTTTTTCTTAAGCCATAATTTGTAGAACTTTGCTTCAGGTAGTATCAGCTATCATCAGGCTGTGACATACTTTCTTTGCATAATATGAATATTTCCTAAAATTGGACCAAGTTCAACAACCTGTAATTTTCTTAAAAATTGAAGAAAATCAAAATCCTTGCCACATGCACATCTTCCATACCCATACAAATATTCTGTAAAATAAGACAAAACAGACAAATATCTATGAAATACCTCAAAACTGACAAAGTTCAAGAACCTGTAATTTTCTCAAAAGTTGAAGGAAATCAAAATCCTTGTCACATGCACATTTTCAATACCTATATAAACACTCTGTAAAATAAAAAGGTTCTCACTTGAAAACTGTGGGAGGAGTTCACTGAACTAATCGTGTACTCTCTTTGCAATATTTTCTCAAAACGGACAAAGTTCAACAACCTGAAATTTTCTCAAAAATTGAAGGAAATCAAAATCCTTGCCACATGCACATCTTCAACATCCATAAAAACACTTTGTAAAATAAGATGGTACTCACTTGAAAATTGTGGGGGGAGTTAGCTGGACAAATTTTCAATCTAAATAAAATCAGATCCTAAGATATGCTCACAATTGCTACAATAGGATCTGACATAACCCCATAGGAGGTCATTCTTTCATGACCTTTCGCTTGTAATATTCATAAGAAACTATCAGCCAGTCAGATTGCGCCATACAAACAATGATGGTTATTTAGGTGGTTCCCAGCAATTCATCAATAAGTTTCAGTAATCTCTCTCCCGTGAAGTATCTTCCACACTATAAAATTGTTTATTCTCACATAAGGAATTTTAAACTTTCGCAGCAATGCCTAATCTATTCCGTTCATCCAAAAAACAAATCATACGATGTAAAATACACCCAAATTAAATTAATTGTGATTTATGTATGAATAGGGATGGGTACGATTTGAATAGTTTTCAAGATGGTTTACTTAATTAACGCGAGGAATATAACGCCAGTTGACATAAACGGTGCATTGTGACGTCGCATCTACCTCTGATGTATTTTCTTTTAAACTAAACAATCGCATCCATTTTCCTTGAATTGTGAACACCGACAACTTCATAGGCAATGTGTTGATTGGCTAACATAAAGTTCAAATGAACATGACCCTTAGTCGGGTTATGTCAGATGTTCTTATGCAGAATATACGGCGCGGATCTAAGAAGTCTGATTTTAATTAGATAACAATAATTTTCAAATAAAGGTGCAAAACTCCTGCAAGAGAGGTCGAAATAGATCAAAATTGCAATAAGATCTAGAGTAATCCACAAAGTTACTATTCAGGTTGATAAGTGACAGAGAAATGATATTAGAAACAAATTACCCCAAATGGACAGACATCGCTGTACCATGTCTCGTCTAAAGGTAGACGTATAAAAACTGACTGTTCAACAACCTGTAACTTTCCAAAACATTGAAGAAAATCAAAATTCTTATCATATGCACATCTCCAATACTCATACAAACACTCTGTAAAATAAGAAGGTACTCGTTTGAAAACTGTGGGAGGAGTTAATCATATTTTTCAAAGAAGAGGCCCACAGGCCTTATCGGTCACCTGAATACTAGTGAAAAAGTATAACTACTTCCATGGGCTAAGAAATCTAGAAAAAATTTCCTGTTCTGAATATCTAAGCTAAATTCTAATGTTCAGCAACAGTAATAAACAAGATGTGTTCTTTAAACTTCACTGCCCTCAAAAGTGCATACACTGATGAAAGGCTTTAAATAATAGGTGTATCAACATCAAAACATCAAAATATATGACTAATTTGGACTCATCCTAAAGTCATAACCCTGGGTTGTGAAATTCACCATTTTTTGTACATCCTTTTCTGCTATTCCTAAGTATGCATTTAGATTTTATACTGTATCAGCAAACTTACACATAAATACTGTATACTAAGTTTGGCCCAACACTGGGGTCAATTCCCTTACTCTGGGGAAAATCAAATTTACAATTTTGGTAAAAGACTACCTGCTTTATCCATTTAGTTCCAATTTAGTATCAAAAGCACTAAAGAAAATTTTATTTAAGTGTATTAAACATAAACACTATATAACAAGTTTGGCCCCACCCTAGGGTCAGAACCCCTACCCCAGGGATCATGAAATTTACACTTTTGGTAGAGGCCTTCCTGCTCTACACCACTATGCATTTAGTTTTTCTTACATGTGTGTGGTTCTTGAGAAGATTTTTGAAAATTGGTCATTTGGGGGCTGTTTTTGCCCTGCCCCTAAGGCCCTAGGGGTGCAGGAATCCGGAAATTTACAATTTATCTTCCCCTTATTCCAAATATGTTTCATACCAAATTTGAAAAGAATTGGAATGATAGTTATCAAGAAGTACAAATGTCTATTGTTCACACATTTAATAACTGACAATTTTGGCACCACCCTGATACCAAAACCCCTACCCCTGGAATAATCAAATTTACAAGTTTGGTAAAGGACTACCTGTTCTTTCTAAATATCTATTTACTTTCAATTTAGTATCAAGAGCATTAAAGAAGATGTAATTTAAGTGTTTTACACATAAACACTATATAACAAGTTTGGCCCGCCCTGGGGTCAGAACCCCTACCCCGGGGATCATGAAATTTACAATTTTGGCAGAGGCCCTCCTGCTCTACATCACTATGCATTTAGTTTTTCTTATATGTGTGTGGTTCTTGAGATTTTTTAAAATTGGTCAATTTTGGGCAGTTTTTGTCCGCCCCTAGGGCCCCAGGGGTGCAGGAATCCTGAAATTTACAATTTATGTCTCCCTTGTCCCAATGATGCTTCATACCAAATTTGAAAAGAATTAGACTGGTAGTTATTAAGAAGAAGTTAAAAATGTTTAATTGTTAACGCACGACGACGGACGAAAACCAATCGCAATAGGTCACCTGAGTTTACTAAAAATTGATAAAGTGGCAAACTCTTGTAGAGGAGGTTGAATGGATCAAAATTGCAACATGATCTAGAGGGACTTGCATAGATTGATTTATTTCACTCATATGGAGACTGCTGGTGAAGGGGACTCACAAATATTAGAAGCTTCACACCAAGTTTCAGTTTGATATTTTACAGAGACAGAAAACTCTGAATGAATGGACAGACATCGCTAAGCCATATATGTCTCGTCTAAAGACAGCTGTTTGGGTAATAAACATGTTTTTTCACCATTCATTTACTAGCTTATATTGTTAATCCTAAAACATTCAGTAAATTATTTGATATACCATATTTTGATGAACATAATACACACTTTTTTCAAAATTTTATTTTGGTAGAGAGGGGTGAGTATTTATACCACAATAGGTTTTTGACCCATATTTTTACCATTGCAACATTATCATTTGACCCACATAGACTTTATACAGATACACCTTTTTCTTGTTCACCTGTTACTATATTAGGCCCTATCATACATTTAAAGTGACAATCACTTTCTAGAAAATTATTGCAGGAATGTAAAATTGTAGAAAATGTGATACTTTGGGGCGAGTTCAAAAATTCAATGTTTGACAAAAAACTAAATTCACAGTTTTCACAAAGACCCCCCCCCCCCCCTCCCCTTACAACTAAATATGATAAATGTTGAAACTAATCGTAAGAAAAAGTAACAAGAGGCCCATGGGTCATATTACTCACCTGAGTCACCTTGGCTCATATTTAAAGATTTTCTTCTATATTATTTGCATGTAAAACACTTTGATCTCCTGTTGTAGTGCCAACCTACTCATATGGGCCATGATTTTTGCAAAATTGAATTTGGACTATGTCAGGAAGCTTTCATATAAATGTAAACTTTTCTGGCCCAGTGATTTTTCAGAAGATTTTTAATGATTTCCCCTATATATTTGTATGTAAAATTTTAATCCCCTAATGTGGTCCCTTCTTACCCCCGGGGACCATGATTTTTACAACTTCAATCTGCACTATGTCAGGAAGTTTTCGTGCAAATGTAAACTTCTTTGGCTCAATGGTTCTTAAGGAGAAAATTTTTAAAGATTTTTTTCTATTCATTAGTTATGTAAAACTTTGATCCCCTATTGTGGCCCCATTCTAGCCCCAGGGGTCATGAGTTTAACAAACTTGAATCTGCACTATGTCAGGAAGCTTTCATGTAAATCTCAGCTATTCTAGCTCAGCAGTTCTTGAGAAGAAGATTTTTCAAGATTTTCCCTATATATTTGTGTGTAAAACTTTGATCCCCTATTGTGGCCCAATCCAACCCCCAGGGACCATGGTTTGAACAAACTTGAATCTGCACTATGTCAGGAAGTTTTCATGTAAATATCCGCTTTTCTGGCTTAGTGGTTCTTGAGAAGAAGATTTTCCTTATATATTTGTATGTAAAACTTTGATCTCCTACTGTGGCCCCATCCTACCCCCAGAGGCCATGATATGAATAAACTTGAATCTGCACTATTTCGGGAAGTTTTCATGTAAATATCCGCTTTTCTGGCTTAGTGGTTCTTGAGATGAAGATTTTTAAATGACCCCACCCTATTTTTGCATTTTTGTGATTATCTCCTCTTTGAAGGGGACATGGCCCTTCATTTGAACAAACTTGAAAGCCCTTTTACCCAAGGATGCTTTTGGCCAAGTTTGGTTATAATTGGCTTTGTGGTTCTGGAGAAGTTGAAAATATAAAACGTTTACAGACAGACGGAGGACAACAGGCGACCAGAAAAGTTCACTTGAGCTTTCAGCTCAGGTGAGCTAAAAACACAAGAGTAAAAGTAACACAGTATACCTTTTCTACTGTTTATTCACAAATGAAAGTGAACATTTAAACTATTTTAAAAATGTTCATTAAAATGTAATATGTGGTTTTCAACAGTCAGTTGTCTTTTTTCTTTTTCCACAAAAGTGTAATCGATGTCGGATGACAGAAACTTATAGGAGCTTTTACCCTCCCTCCCCCTAACTATTTGAATTTAGATTTTTATCCGGCATCGATCTTTTGATCTCACCCCTTATAATCTGTAAATAATCAAATTGTTATGAAAGAGCCAATTAATTCATTTGACCTGCATAGTCATCATCTCATTTTACTTGCCAAATGCTAACAAAGCAAGGTTGGAAAATGATTTGCCACTAAAAAGTAAATTTACTGTAGGGTTTATGAATAGCATCTATTAGAATGTTAAAGTGAGAACTTATAACTTATGCAAAATAAGTGTTGTGCTATTATGAGACACCCTATATATATATATTTACATCTCTTATGCTGCCATTAAACCATTGTTGTATAATTGTAATTAATGAGAGGGTTGTTATATCACATCTTTGTACATCATTTTTCGCAGCTTTGATAGTGTGTTGATTATGGCACACATTTGTTAAAAAGGCCTATTTACAGATCATCAGAATGTATAAAGTCAAGATTACTGTTAGCTCAAAATTTTTGCTTTGCAGTTTGCAAATTCTTGCGTTTTGTTGAAAATTTACATTAAATCAATGAAATATGCAGTGAAAATAAGAGGTACTGTGAGCAATGCTCACTAAGAATACCCCCCGCTTACCCCAATCTCCCAAAGGGTGTTGGTAATAGGTAAAACTTCAGTATTATGATCCAAAAGGTATCTAGGAACACAGCATCTCCATGCGATGAAAAAAGCCGTTAAAGAATTTAAATGGAAACCATATTGCTACTTTGATGTCCAGTGCGCGTGACCTTTGGACCCCAAAATCGATAGGGAACATCTTCATCCCATGGGTAGTCCATATGTATGATATGGTGACGGTAGGTGGAAAGGATAACGCTTTAGAGCCCGAAAACCATATTGCTACTTCGATGTCCAGTGCGCTTGACCTTTGGACCCCAAAATCGATAGGGAACATCTTCATCCCATGGGTAGTCCATATATATGATATGGTGACGGTAGGTGGAAAGGATAATGCTTTAGAGCCCGGAAACCATTGCATCTACAGACGGACGGACAACCCGATTCCAGTATACCCCCCCCCCCCCCCCCCCCAACTTGTTGCGGGGGTATAATTACTGCAATGTATAAGGTAAAGAATACCACTTCTTAAAATTTTTTGCTGCATATTATACACATGAATTACTTTGATATCAATCAATTTCATATTCACAATTTTGGGATGGATTAAATTGATATCTGTACTAGAGTCAAGCTCTAATGCTGACCAACCTTTTCCTAATCTTTACCATTGTTCCAGCATCAGGATAGTGAGTTTGCCACACACTGCTAATGGAGTGTTACAAAACTTTTTGTAAATCAGATGGATCTTCCAAAACTGCAGGTATTGATTCCATTGGTTGATAAGGTCATGACCTTGAGTCATTAGAAGGTGACCTACTGTCAGATACTTGAGCGGATCAAAGGATCCAACATTTATTAGATTGGTCAGACAGTATAATAGTTTATATCATAACTTACATATGAAAACAAACACAAAATGTTTAATGAGGGATCAACCTTTCCATACTTTGTTGTGTTTTTCAGTGATGGCCATCAGAACGTGGTACAAGAGCAGGCCCTGGATGGAGTGGATCCCCTCTGTTTCAATGTCGCTGATAGTGTACAAGGCTTCAACATCATCTTTTACTATAGAGGTAATCAGACATTGGATAAAAAGAAACAATGTACAGATTAGGCCAAAAAAATAATAATAATTTTTTTTAAATAAATGAAGTTTCTCAAGTCAAAAATTTCAAATCTTGATGAGGCAGGCAGGTATTG
Source organism: Ostrea edulis (assembly GCF_947568905.1). Lineage (NCBI taxonomy): Eukaryota > Metazoa > Mollusca > Bivalvia > Ostreida > Ostreidae > Ostrea > Ostrea edulis. The sequence continues at coordinate 53,769,306 of NC_079164.1, forward strand.
TTTTTTTTGTTACTTGGCTGTAGCATAAGTTATCTTTCTTTTTTAATTAAATGTTGATTGTAGAATGAGTTACTTTTTCTTTCTCATATATAGAACAAGAGGCCATGGGCCACATCACTCATCTGAGATTCAGTCCCTAGCAATAAACACCTTTAACAAAACTATCATTATACAAGCAGCTTGCTTCAGATAAAACTTTTCAAAGGTAACGACTAAAAATTCACCAATTTTCAAGCTTAATTATTAAACTTTCAACTATCAATTATCATATGCCCTTGTAGACAGATATGGCCTTCCATATTAACAATTTTCATCTAAGGATGCTTTGTGCCAAGTTTGGTTCCCTATACGTTTGCATGTAAAATCCTTGAATCCCCTTCACCTAAGGATGATTTGTTCAAAGTTTGATTGAAATTGGCTAAGTGGTTCTAGAGGATTTTCCTATATATCAGCATGTAAAACTGAACTTTTTATGCAACCCCATCCTTCCCTTGGGGGCCATGATAAGAACAAATTTGATTCTATTCTGAATTAGGAAGCTTTCACTTAAATCTCTACTCATATAGCCTGGTGGTTCTTGGAGATTTTGAAAGATTTTCCCATTATATTCGCATGTAAAATTTGATCCCATATTGTGGCCCCATCCTACCCCCAGGGGTCATGATTTTTACAAACTTGAATCTCTACTATGCCAAGAAGTTTTCATGTAAAGAACAAGGTACGATTGTATACATAAAAAGGCCCAAAAATTTTCTCTCTATAAAATGTGTCTGGAATTAACCTTAATAAGAGTTTTAAGAAAGTAAAATATATGCCAGGTATACTATGTCAACAAAATCAGAATGATATTTCTAATTGGATAGCATTATGACATCATGAATAAGACATTTCCCGCCTTTTTTTCAAAATAAGCCTAAAAAATGTCAAATGTCATACAGATTATTGCTCAGGAAAAGATGTGCGCATTTGTCGAGCAAAATAAAAATGATATATATTGTGTATTATTTTAAGATGAAAAACATTCTTGCATATGAATTTGCTCGACGCATGCGCTGTATGTTTTCTGAAAAGAAAACCACCTGAATTTGTGGATATTTTCATTGAAAATGGCATTTTTGCAATTTTATGCCAACTTCTAGCTCTCGTCATGACACAAATCATTTTGTTGATCAAACTGAGCGGATTTTGGGTTTGCTTATCCATTCCTTATTTGAATGCCAGGAATTGAGCTCCAAGTGAAATCATCGATATTTTGGGCCAAATGACTTTAGAAACTGTACCTACTTTCTTTCAACTTTTTTGGCCACATGGTTCTTGTTGAGAAGATTTTTAAATGGCCCAACCCTAATTTTGCATTTTTGTGATTATCGCCCCTTTGAAGGGAGCATGGCCCTTTATTTCAACATACTTGAGTCCCCTTCACCCAAGGATGACTTTGACCAAATTCGGCACAAAGCATTCTTAGATGAAAATTGTTAATATGGACGGGCATATCCGTCTACAAGGGCATATGATAATTGATGAATTTGTAGTCCAGGTTTGATTGAAATTGGCCCAGTGGTTCTGGAGAAGAAGATTTTCCTATACATAGGCATGTAAAACTATGATCCCCTATTTTCTAGCCCAGTGGTTCTTGAGAAGAATATTTTCTAAAGATTTTCTTTGATTATATATTCGCATGGATAACTTTGATCCCCTTTTGTGGCCCCAATAATTCCCCAGGGGTAATGATGTTAAGAAACTTGAATCTCCACTATGTCAGGAAGCTTTCATGTAAATTTCAGCTTTTCTGGCCCAGTGGTTCTTGAGATTGATTGTATCTTGCTTAACGTCTCCCTCAAGAATTTTTCACTCATATGGAGACGTCACCAAGACCAGTGAAGGGCTTCAAATTTAGGCCTATGCTCGGCGCTTACGGCCATTAAGCAGTGAGGGTTCTTCAGTGGGTGTCACTGTGACACGGGGCATCTGTTTTTAAGGTCATCTCCGAGGACCCATGACATTCACACCTAATGCCAAGCGTTTGGCGATGGAACCATCACTACCTGTTTTAACGACTTAGGTCTGTTGCGGCCGGGATTCGAACCTCGGGCCTTCCACATGCTAGGCGAACGCTCTAACCTCCCGGCCACCGCAGTGGTTCTTGAGAAGAAGATTTCTAAATGACCCCACCCGATTTTTGCATTTTTGGGATTATCTCCCCTTTGAAGGGGGCATAGCCCTTCATTTGACCAAAATGAACACCCTTCACCCAATCCAGTGCTTCTGGAGAAGAAGATGAAAATGTGAAAAGTTTGCTGACGTTGAGGACAGAAAACGGACAAATTTTGATCAGAAAAGCTCGCTTGAGCCTTCAGCTCTGGTGAGCTAATAAGCAATGGAATTTTTATTAAAAAAAATATTGTATTCTATTATTCTTAACCACTTGCATATAACTGAGCTTGCATTCAATAATTATTTAAACAAAAGATACTTAAAATCTTGTAAAAACCTTCTAAAAGTTTTACATAAATATCTATAACAAGTGTTAACCTTATTAACATAAATAAACAAATATAAACTGAAAAAAAATTTTCATGCGGTACCTTTTCAATGGATGTGGTGGGGCCTAAGAAACTATTGATTAATTGTTTTTGGACTTGAAATTATTTTCCAAAATTCATAGTAATGAAAGAAATTGTTAACTAAGATAAAAACATTACCCCTGCAATAGAATTCTGGCCATTCGGGAATTAGCCATGACTGATTGTGGTTCCACTTGACCAAGGGACCGAGGGAAGGAGCAGTGACATCCAGAGGGAAAGACACTTCTTCATATAACCACTGTACAGAAACGTCATGTCCTGTAAAAGACCATACAAACACTATACACTAAAATGTCATGTCCTGTAACAGACAATACAAACACTGTACACTGAACTGTCATGTCCTATAACAGACCATACAAACACTGTACACTGAAATGTCATGTCCTGTAACAGACCATACAAACACTACACACTGAAATGTCATGTCCTGTAACAGACAGACCATACAAACACTACACACTGAAATGTCATGTCCTGTAACAGAACATACAAACACTATACACTGAAATGTCATGTCCTGTAACAGACTATACAAACACTGTACACTGAAATGTCATGTCCTGTAACAGACAGACCATACAAACACAATACACTGAAATGTCATGTCCTGTAACAGACCACACAAACACTACACACTGAAATGTCATGTCCTGTAACAGACCATACAAACACTGTACACTGAAATGTCATGTCCTGTAACAGACTATACAAACACTGTACACTGAAATGTCATGTCCTGTAACAGACAGACCATACAAACACAATACACTGAAATGTCATGTCCTGTAACAGACAGACCATACAAACACAATACACTGAAATGTCATGTCCTGTAACAGACCATACAAACACTACACACTGAAATGTCATGTCCTGTAACAGACCATACAAACACTACACACTGAAATGTCATGTCCTGTAACAGACAATACAAACACTGTACACTGAAATGCCATGTGCTGTAACAAACCATACAAACACTACACACTGAAATGTCATGTCATGTAACAGACCATACAAACACTACACACTGAAATGTCATGTCCTGTAACAGACAATACAAACACTGTACACTGAAATGTCATGTGCTGTAACAAACCATACAAATACTACACACTGAAATGTCATGTCATGTAACAGACCATACAAACACTGTACACTGAAATGTCATGTCCTGTAACAGACCATACAAACACTATACACTGAAATGTCATGTGCTGTAACAGACAATACAAACACAATACACTGAAATGTCATGTCCTATAACAGACAATACAAACACTGTACACTGAAATGTCATGTCCTGTAACAGACCATACAAACACTGTACACTGAAATGTTATGTCCTGTAACAGACCATACAAACACTGTACACTGAAATGTCATGTCCTGTAACAGACCATACAAACACTGTACACTGAAATGTTATGTCCTGTAACAGACCATACAAACACTGTACACTGAACTGTCATGTTCTGTAACAAACCATACAAACACTACAGTGAAGTGTCATGGCATGTTAAGGTAGCTCATTACACTAAATTTTTATTTAATGGTTGGTTAAAACATCTCATATGAAGTATAATTTCACCATCGAAAAAGTGATACAAGCTCTCATTTATTTCATATAATTTATTTTGCATTTATCCCAGAAAGATAAAAAAGGTACTTTGTTTGCAAATAAGATACTCTAGAGTCCAAATTTGGCTGTGATTTGATGTATAATATGAATATCTTAGACAACATGCCTAAACAACTCAGAAAGACATTATAATTTTTTAGATAAAAAAATATCTATGAAAATTGAAAACATTATTTGCTAATATCTTTTAAATCTACATATAAAATCTTCAAAAAACATGTCAATTAGAAACCAGGTATATCAAGGAAATATATTTTAAAAAGAAATTGAAATGAAATGGTCAAAATTCAGAAATATTACAAATTTTCCAATTTGAACCAAGCCCGATCGGAATTATAAACAAGAGGCCCATGGGCCTAGAATCGCTCTTCTGATACATTGTAGAACTGGCAAAAATTCTCACCAACCAAGATTCATCAATTAACAAAGTTTGATGATGTTAAGTCAAATAGTACCTGAAAATTGAAATGTAACTGTCCAAAAGTAGGTCACGGTGATCTACTTTTGGTCGACACACTGAAGACTCAAGGTGCATCAACTGACAAATCAAATAGTATTCAAATATAGCCGTCAAATTCCAAAAGAAGGCCACAGTGACCTACGTTTTGGTCGACACACTCCAAAGACTCAAGATGCATCAACTGACAAAGTTTGATAATTGAAGTCAAATAGTATCTGAAATATTCAGACATAAACGTCAAATTCCAAAAGTATGTCACAGTGACCTACTTTTAGGTCGACACACTCTGAAGACTCAAGATGCATCAACTGACAAAGTTTGATGATTGTAAGTCAAATAGTATCTGAAATATTCAAATATAGCCGTCAAAATCCAAAAATAGGTCACGGTGACCTACTTTTTAGTCAACACACTCTGGTAACTCATTAAGTCACATACAGTTAACTCAATAAGTCACATACAGGTAACTCCTGTAGTAGTAAGTCACATACAGGTAACTCCTGTAGCAATAAGTCACATACAGGTAACTCAATAAGTCACATACAGGTAACTCAATAAGTCACATACAGGTAACTCAATAAGTCACATACAAGTAACTCCTGTAGCAGTAAGTCACATACAGGTAACTCAATAAGTCACATACAGGTAACTCAATAAGTCACAGGTAACTCCTGTAGCAATAAGTCACATACAGATAACCCCTGTAGCAATAAGTCACATACAGGTAACTCCTGTAGCAATAAGTCACATAAAGGTAACTCCTGTAGCAGTAAGTCACATACAGGTAACTCAATAAGTCACATACAAGTAACTCCTGTAGCAATAAGTCACATACAGGTAACTCCTGTAGCAATAAGTCACATACAGAAACTCCTGTAGCAGTAAGTCACAAGTATCCTCTACATACCCAGTAAATGTATCTCTCCTAACATCTCCAACACAGATTTCATGTCCCCAGCACATGGAATTGAAGGGTTGTTTACTTTCCTATGATCCGTTACCAAACACAGGTTGATCTCCATTAGAATGGTGTCCTGTGGCAGAGTGGTCATTACAGTGGTGATTGTGGTGGGAGTAGTCAGAATCCTCTTCAGGAAACTCCAGTCAAACAAACTCCTGACACTGGGCTCACAGCCATAGGCATAGTTCTGAGATAGACTTGTCATGCGTTTTGATCTAGAAAGACAAGTTCAGACTGCATAGATTAAATTTAGTAACAATTTCCTTGTTTCTCTTCAACATATCCCTTTGATAAACAAAAGGCCCATGGGCCCTATCGGTCACCTGAATATTAGTTAAAAGTAGCACAAGCTCCAATGGCTATAGAATGTATATTGCATATCTCAGGTAAATTCTAATTTTCAGCAGCAGTATAAAACTAGAACTGTCATAGCGGGACTAATACCCACAGCAGGTCACACTGAATCGTGGGAAATAGTGAATTTGTGCTCAATGAAGAATAAACACATCCTTTTGACATGAAGATTCTTGAGAGCAATAAATGTAAATGCAAGACTATATATTCTGTTTACTTAATCAGAGCATATTAATTTTCATGTCTTATATACATGTACAGTATGTAAACAAGTAGACAGTGAAGTTGGAATCTATTGATTTTAGAGTGGTTCTGTCCTCTCATCTCTCTCTAGTCCAATCATCTTCTACACAGGTTCTCATGTTTAAATATACAGCATGTAGTACTACATATTAAGCCACTTATACCACAGATATAATTTACATGTAATATTATTTGTTAGGCACAGGGCTCTTATATGAACACACTCATCTCTCTAAAATGACAAAATAAGACAAAAATGTAGGGTTTCAAAGAATCTTAAAGTTAACACATTGAGGGCAGTTGACATGATGAATAGGTAACTGTTCCCTGCCACCAAAAGGAAAGTACTAATTGATAGCTAACTTGTTGATTTATTATTTTGTATTGTTAACTTGTATATAAATTCAGTCATAACTAGTGGGTATTGTTTTTTTTTTTTTTTTTTTTTTTACAAAAAACAACAACAGATGTCTCCCCTTCAAAGTTTGATTGTCTAATAACCGGGGCAACAATAATGAGTGCAAGCGTCTTAATGTCTGCTTTCCAAGGAATGGGTCAAGGTAAAAAAGTTTGGTACAGTACATCTTGTCTTAAATCTGACTTCCAAGTTGTAAGTTTGAAAACCTAATGTCAAAGGGTTCTCAGGTTATGGTCTGGACTATACTTTGATGTAAAAGAGTGACCTTGACAATGTAAGTAGGTCAAGGTAAAAAATGTTGGTGATGTGCACCCCCTCCTCAATATTGCCTTTCCATATTACAAGTTTGCAATTTTGATGTCAAACAAATCTTAGTTATGAAATCATCAAGTTTTTTTTAAACATGACATTGAATGAAGAAATGGGTCAAGGTCAACAATTTTGGTACAGTACATCTTGTCTTAAGGAGGTACGCTACACCAGAGAAATTTGATGTAGATGAAAAGTGGAGGATATGTACAACAATATTTTGAAGTTGAAAATTTTCAAATTTACTTTATTTTGTCAAAAATTACAGTTTTAGTAGAAGGTAATCTGAAAAAAATTTAAAACCCCTGCTGGACTCGAACCTGCGACCTACAGTTCAGCAGTCGGTATTCAAACCTACTGAGCTACTCGGCTGGGTATTTAATTTGAAAAGGAGAAGACAAATATTGCTGATCTCGATTTTTTCATCCATGTTTTTAAAGGAAGTCAGCCATTATGACGATGTAGAGTACTACCTTAATGTCTGTTTTCCATGTTGTAAGTTTGAAATCCTAATGTTAAAGGGTTCTCAGGTTATAGTCTTGACTATATTTTGATGTAAAAGAGTGACCTTGAATGAAGAAATGGGTCAAGGTCAAAGATTTTGGTACAGTACATTTTGTCTTAA
>NC_079164.1:53784405-53794405 GCF_947568905.1 Ostrea edulis
AGTATAAGAAATTTTCTTTTGTTTATTACCTGGATGTCATTAGATGTACAGACGGGAAATGTTTTTCATAATGATAATTACAGAATCCATATGATAGAGACGGATATTTTCCAGATTTAGGAATGACACGTTGACACCTCAATAGTTTTAGAAATAAAACTTTATAGATAAATTGCTTAGATTATATTAAAAATCATAGATAAATTAAGTTATATAAGAATTATACTAGTAAGTCAGAAGATCTCACTTTATTGAGAAAAGCATGTTTTAGGAGTATATATATGTGTGTATATAATATGTATGGTACAAGACTTAATATAGTTGCACCATTGCGTCAAGATATAAAAGCCGCGAATCATAGTCCGCGTCGACAGAATCCTGCAATTCCATCTTGAAGAAGTTCGGCACTGACTGCTGCACGGAAGTTGAAGTATTTCCTTTATTTTAGCAAATATTTTAAAGCATTAAATTACAAAGTGCTTAGTTTTAAATTAGAAATTATCTAGATAGTACAGGAAAGGGGATCTTAGAGAATAAAGTAGTAGTATATTTATTGATTACTTGGAAATTCAATATTAATTCTTGATGTGAATCTTGATAGTTGGTGCACTTGTGATTCTGTCCCTGGGAGACACACAAGAAGGTTTCTCCCAGCTAGTTAATTTTTTATAGTTTATAGTTAGTATTGAAGTTGCTTGTTAATTTTAACGGATCTAGTTAAATCTTGAATTTATTACATTCTAATAAATTAGAAAACTTAGATAACTTTATAGTTTGGCGCAAATTTACACAGTCACTGCACATTTCAGGTGCAAGGAATTTAGAATTGATTAATTATATCTTCTGTATGAATGTATACTTGGTAGTCGTAGAGTTGCATGGCATGCGTATGATGTATCCCTGTTCATTGAATAAATAGTCTATGATGAGGTTATAGATTTAGGGTGGTGCACTTTAGAATATTACGCAGAGAAGTTTTAGAGTCAGTGCCCAAGCACCTTGCACTGAGTTACTTAGATATATTACTTAATTTAACAATGTTCTATATACATGATATGCTACAGATTGTGGGGGTTTGATTTTCATGTATAATTAAATTAGTTCAGGTTTTAATCCTGATCATAGAGTCGGAGATTCAGACTTTGCCATTATAATCTAGTAGTATACTAGACCAGTCATAGTGTTCGAGAACGACCACACCTGTAGCACGTAACACCTAGTTACACCGGATACCTAGTTACATCGGACACCGATAGACAATGGATTCCCATCAGTGTTTTCTTACTAAGACATTTTAGTTGAGCATTTGAACTGTGACTATACTTGTGTAACTGATACTATGAATAAATTATTGAATTAACTGTTATACATTTTTCTTCATTGATATAGATTGGTACCTTCGAACCCTATTATTGTAACAAGCCTCATAGGTACTGGGTAGATACCTTCTTGGTGTCATACCATCGATTATATATTATACATCAAACAGTCATTACACTATTTACTACATATGTATAAACAAGAGGCCCATAGGCCTTATAGGTCACCCGAGTATCAGTTAAAAGCATCCCGAGCCCCAAGGGCTATGAAATCTCCAATAATTTTTCTCTTATTAATTTCTTTTTATTATTATGCAACATTTATATAGCCCATTATATAATTTTACAATTACTTTAAAGCACTTTACATATACATCTATATAAAAACAAGATATGTTTATAAGCTGTTGATTATAAAGTCTCTCAAATGAAGTATTGTCTGTATAAAAGTGGGCTTTTCTTAAGTACTAATAACCGGATCAAACTAGTTTGCAACATATTCATTGTCGAGGATGAAAGCAATGTCAATTTCAAATCAAATATAAGAAAAAAGATTCAGTGAATGTAAATATTCTATCAAATCCAATACACAGATTCATACATGCATTAAATGGGGTTGCCATTCACTACAGACTTTACAAAATATACATTATATCAAAACTACATGAATATTTTGGACCTGCTCTTGAGTTAAAAATTCACAATTTTGGTACATTCCATTCTGCTTTTTCTCAATATTTAGTTTTTATAAAATATCAGAAAAATCAAAGAACTCCTTGAAATGATAAAGATAAATCACTATAATAATTTTGGCCCCACCCTGAAACCAAAACTTCCTACCACTAGAATCAAGAATTTACAGTTTGTAAAGGTGCAGCAGTCCTGAAATTTATAATTCATGTCCCACTTGTCTCAAAGACGCTATATACCAAATTTGAAAAAAATTGGAATGGAGGTTAATAAGAAATTTCAAAGTTCAATTGCTAATATATAGATACATCTAACCACTATCACCACCCAAACCTTTACTCCTGAGATCATGAAATTTACAAATTTGGTAAAGGGCTACCTGATCCTTTTAAATATCTATTTATCCATAGCACTAAAGATATCAATTAAATGTTTTAAACATATACCAATTTTGACCCTGCCCTGAAGTCAGATTCTCTTCCTCTAGGATCATTAAATTTACAGAAGCCTTCCTGCTCTACATGACTATGTATTTACTTTTTCCTACAGATGTGTGGTTGTAGAGAAGATTTTTGACAATTGGTAAATCTTTGGTAGATTTTGCCCAACTCTATGGCCCTAGGGGTGCAAAAGTCCCGAAATTTACAATTTATGTCTTCCTTGTCCAAAAGAAGCTTCATACCAAACTTGAAAAGAATTGGAATGGTAGTTATCAAGAAGAATACTGAATTGTTAATGCACAAGGCACCACAAGGGACGCAGACTAATTGCAATAGGTCACCTGTGTGACTCAAGTGACTTGAAAAATATCTTGGCATGAATTTTTACCTGCTTTTGCATATTTTTCAATTTGCTGTCCTATCAAAAAAGCCAATCGAACACATTGATCCCTACTGAGGCAGCCATCTTTATACCCTGCAACAATTTCTGATAGTCCACTGCCAAGCACACCTTCAATGGGGACTTTTGTTTCTATGATGGTGTCCACTATACCTATGGAGGGACATATATTAAGAAAATAAATTTTGTTTTAGAAAATACACCAGGGAATGTACTGCAGTATACTTCCTTACTTTAATCTCATGGATTATTAATATTGTTAATATATCCAAAGATAGAGATTTGTGAATAAGATTCATATTATCATAGAATTTGTACATCCCATATTTCGACAATTTATTTGATATTTGCACAAGATTTAATACAAGAATTACCAATTAAAGTAGAGATGGCAAGAACAATGCTCTTATTAATATTGGATTCACATGTATGTCCAATTAACATTTGTTCCAACTGAAATGTGTCATCCACTTTGGACAAAATCTGAAAATTTCAGAGAAAGCTATAAGTACAAGTAAATATATTTCTTCTTGGGCTGCAAAATAAAACCGCAAACGGTACAATATATGCCCGTCAGACAGTGAAATTCAACCTGGAAGCATATTGTGCACTCTGAATTCATACAACACGCATTCTGAATAGGAAAGCCTTAAAGTGGGCCATGGTGCACCAATCCATCTGAGATGTGAACTGATTATGTATTTCTCTGAAAGCGAGGTTATGACTAAATTTCAGAGCAATACCTGTGACCATTACATAAAAAATCTGGAAAACTGTTTGACCTACATTTACCCCTAAAGTACTGTAGGTCGTAGTGTGCCAATCCAGCTAAAATGTTAACTCCACTTGTCTTCCTCCGAGAGGAAGCCTTTCACTAAATATCAGGGCAATATTGGTAACCATAATGAAAAAAAGCCAGGAAAATTGTTTGACCAATTTTTTTTTTTTTTTTTACCTCAAAAGTAGGTCAGGGATGGACGAATCCAGCTGAAATGCAAACAAGAGATGTTTGTAAAACACATATGCCCCCCCCCCCCCCCCCCCAAACTCCAAGGCCCTAAGGTCACATTGTCATAAGGGATCTATATACTAAATATGAAAGCCCTACAATAAATACCTAGGTTAGATTTTCTTAAAAGTAGGTCAAACTCAAAGGTCAAGGTCATAAGGACAAACAAGAGGCCCATGGGCCACATCGCTCACCTGAGTCACCTTGCCCATATTTAAAGATTTTCCAAATATATTCACATGGATAACTTTGATCCCTATTGTGGCCACAACCTATCCCCAGGGGCCATGGTTTTTAAAAACTTGTATCTGCACTATGTCAGGATGCTTTCATGTCAGTGTAAACTTCTTTGACCCAATGGTTCTTTAGAAGAAGATATTTAAAGATTTTTGCTGTATAGTTGTATAAAAAACTTTGATTCCCTATAGTGGCCACATCCTATCCCTGGTCGGCATGATTTTAACAAACTTGAATTTGCACTATTTCAGGAAGCTTTCATGTAAATTTCAGCTCTTCTGGCCCAGTGGTTCTTGAGAAGAAGACTTTTTAAGATTTTCCCTATATATTTGTATGTAAAACTTTGATCCCTTATTGTGGCCCCATCCTACCCCAGGGGTCATGACTTTAACAAACTTGAATCTTCACTATGTCAGGAAGCTTTCAGCTATATGTCAGCTCTTCTTCCCAGTGGTTCTTGAGAGAATTTATAAAAAAAATTCCCTATATATTCGCATGTATTGAGGCCCCATCCTAGCACCGTAGGCCAAATTTTTAACAAACTTGAATCTGCACTATGTCAGGAAGCTTTCATGCAAATTTGAACTTTTAAGTGGTAATTGAGAAGATTTTTAAAGCAATTCTAGCTGTCATTTTTGTTGCAAAATTGTGATTTACTGATTCAATGACAGAACATGAGTTATCAAAAGACATCATAGCTTGCCGGGAAGCATGACTCTACTTAACCTTTCCCTTTAGTTCAAAAGGTTAAAGTTTTTGAAAAGTAGGTAAAAAATCTTTGTACCAAAACAATGATCTCTTCATGAGGCATCTATATGTGAAATATCAAAACCCTATCCCCTTTGGTTCAAAAGATATAGCCCAGGTTAAAGTTTTAAAAAGTAGATCAAAAGTCCACAGTAAAGGTCACAAGGTCAAAAGTCTTGGTACTGTGTTGAAACGATTGTCGATCGTTTTTGGCTCGTCTATTCTGATTATCGATTCTATTTTTCATAATCGATTGCCACACGTACACTAGTTGATAACTAATCCAAGATTCCTCTGACGAAGACCAGCTAGTGTCACTGCTTTGCCTACCTTTTACAACTTTATTTCGAGGGTTAACCTTCCAAGACGCGAGGATTCAATTATCGAATGATATTCTACAAGTTAACCATGACTAATACGATGCTATTGCCTTGTAAAAAGCTCTAACACCAACAAATGAAGCACCACTTTGACTTGAGTAGCTTTCTGGCCATTCGATTTCTTTGCGCATGAAGTCATCACACAAATACCCAAAATGTTCATTCCTCGTTAATAGGCTAATATCTAAATGTGTGTATGTTGCACACATCCATAAAACTAAAAAGAATTAGCCCCCCAAAATAATAAACATTTAACTACATGTACATGTAAATATCGATTATATCGTTCATTGATCGATACAGTTCTTCCAATTATGACCAATTATCAATTATGAAATTTTCCTGATTATTCAACACTTCTTGGTACCAAAACAAAGGTCTCTTCATGAGGCATCTATATGTGAAATATCAAAACTCTATCCCCCTTGGTTCAAAAGATATAGCCCAGGTTAAAGTTTTTGAAAAGTAGATCAAAGTCCAAGGTTAAGGTCAACAGGTCAATATAGCCCATGTTAAACTTTTTTCCTTAAAGTGTGATGCCAACATCAGGGTCATAACAACAGCTCTCCGGTCAGTCGTCCCGGTGAGCTAAAAAGATAAGGTTTATAAACTTTTGGGATTAATATTTGTGTTAGAAATCTTATCCGGAGGCTCTGAATGAAGCAGAATGTTAGAAATCTTATCCGGAGGCTCTGAATGAAGCAGAATGTTAGAAATCCTATCCGGAGACTCTGAATGAAGCAGAATTACATTATTGTCTTCTCGTACAAAAATTTATTTCTATATAATGCTATACATTCAATAGAACCAAAACGTTTATTTTGATAAAATCTAAAACTGAAGTTTTAATCTTATCAATGGCTATGGTTAAAGTTAAATACAAAACTATCATAATTGCACATTTTTACAACAAAATAAAATTTTCAGATTTTGAGCTAACATTACTATAAAGATTTTCCCTAAATATTCACATGTAAAAATTTGATCCCCTATTGTAGTCACACCTACCCCTGGGGACCATGATTTTAACAAACTTGAATTCTGGCCCAGTGGTTCTTGAGCAGATTTTAAAAGATTTTCCCTATATATTTGCATGTAAATCTTTTATAACCCTATTGTGGCCTCACCCCATCCCTGAGGGTCATGATTTGCACTATGTCAGGAAGTTTTCATGTAAATTTCAACCTTTCTGACTTAATGATTTTTGAGAGGAGGATTTTTAAATGACCCCACCCTATTTTTGCATTTTTGTGATTATCTTCCCTTTGAATAGGACATCATAGGTTATGCATTTGAATAAACCTGAATCCCCTTCACCAGAGGATGATTTGTACCAAGTTAGATTGAAATTGGCCTATTTATTCTGGAGATGAAAATGTGAAAAGTTTGCAATGATGCCAATGACACAAAATGGAAAGTTTTGATCAGAAAAGCTCTGTTCTTCGGCTAAAAAGGGGGTGATTCTTTAGTCCTATGGATTGAGTCCCCTTTGAGATAGAATTACCAAAAAGAAGCATAATACATGATCCTTTACAGTATTGTACTTCTATAATTATATTAGACATGTAAAAGTAAATGCCTCAAAATCATATTCAATCAATCCTCATTTTACTCTCTACCTGCTGGGAGGACTGAATTGATTTCTTAAAAATTGGACTTTCCAATAGTGTTGACGATATAGCTAAGTCCTCCCATACTACATCTCTCAGCATCAGCCATAACGACGGAATCACTGTGATGTTTTTAGACACTTTATATCTGACATCATCTACAATGAAAAAATACACAATAACTACAAGTTTATTATTTAGATATTACTTTTCGCAGTTTTGATATCTACAGTTGTTCCTTTTTAGACATTTTCTGAATTACCAATTAATCCAAGAACATATCCCCTCATTAGTCTTTTAGGGTCATGTGACAACCAGGAATTGGACAGCAAAGCCAGTGAGGATACATCCATTCTGTTCTTCCTGATAAAGTCCACAAAAGATTCCATTTCTGCTTCATTTCTTGCTTTGACTGTCACCAAGCTGTGTGGAATACCTGTTAAGTTGCAATGAAACAATTAAACAAGAGGTCTCAACGGTCATCTGAGTACCTGTTACAACTCTTCATTGGGCAGCTTTATCAAGCAAGGTGCTAATTATCTTTAAAATTTGAAAATAATTGTCCTTAGCTTTAATTTTTCAAAATTTATGGCATTTATCTTCTTTGCATGATTGCCGTTCCCTGAGGTCTCAGTAACAAGTCTAAGGATTAAGAATTCCAAAATTTTGGCAGAAGTCTTCACGTTCTTTATAACCATACATATAATATTTCATCACAATGCACGAAAGTGAAGAGGATCATTCTGCAAGATAAAAGGCATTATCACTTGTTCACCTATTAAGTTCTCAGCCTAGAGCCTTAATCCAGTGATGAAGGAGTAGGGAATTTCACTTACAGATGACTACATACTCTTCATAATCATGCATAAAGAATTTATTCACAATACACAGAAGTAAAGAAGGTGATTTTTAAAGCTAAAACATAGAACTTGATGGAGATGCCATGAATTTAACAATTTTGGTACAGACAGTTTTGCTCATATTGATATACACACAGTTTGTGTCCTACATGTACCGAGGTAAAGAAATTTTTTGGAGACTGCATAACTTTTAAACGTTTCGACCCTACCCCTCAGGCATGTAAAGACCATGAAATTCACTATTTTAGCTCCCCTTACCCCTAAATACCAAATTTGATAAAAAATGGCCAAGTATTAATCACAAAAGGTCATCCGAGAGACTTCCATCTACTAAACTGTCCCAATTGATTCATATTGTATGAATTAGTGAAAAATTAGCTTCCTTCCTTAAAGGGACTGGTTCACGATTTTTGATAAAAATATTTTTCATTTTTGATGTTAAACATTAAAAATATAACTCATCTAATGTTGACAGCCAAAATTTTGACCTTCTGAATGCAAGGATAAGAGCAATATTTTAGCCTTAAATCTGTGTTATGTAAACAAAGACTTGAGTCTTTTTATGTAAACAAACAAACAAGTGAAATACTGATTTTGTAATATAATGCATCTTAATTTTGCATAGTCACAAATTTTAACTTTTAAATGACACATTTTACCCCAAAAATGCTTGAAATGTGAAAGATATGATAAACTTAGATCGATATACATTTCTTTTGAAATTTCGTAAACAATAGCATACCGCAATCTTTGTTTACAAAACAAATACAGTAAAACTCTGATATAGCGAATTTCTGCGGACAATCTATAAAAATTCACTATAAACGTAATTCGCTATACACTTATAGCGAATTCATAATTTAAATATAACGAATTCATTATAATACTGATTTGTTCAACATGTATATCAGTTGCATAAGAAAGCAGCAATCGATATACTTAGTTTGTATTGTCTCTAAGAGAAATTAAGCCTATGTATTTTCAAGAAGAAATATTTTATATACAAGAACTATACACACTGATTTATATATGATAAATTTTCTTGATGGATTATTAAGTCATGCAAGAACATGTGGAAAGAAAAATGTCAACAAAATTATGTGCAATACATATGTGATGAAGTTAATTTTCATTTTGTTAGTTTTTGTGGTATTGTCTGTAAATAGTTGTTTATGCTTGTAAGGTGTTTCCATAGTGTGAGTGTTGGTCGATAAGGCTATTTTTAGCATACCGGTTTGGTCAGTCAGAGTAGCGGCTGTTTGTCAAGCGTGCGGCCACGTTTTCATGCTGTCCAGCAGGGGTCTTTTCTTGACGAATTCCAGAAGTTAGTCTGGGTAATGGGTAGCCAGAGAGACAAACATTTTACTGTGTGGGCATAGGTCTTCTCCAGCCGGTAAGCTATTTTTGTGTGAAAATATTTGCGAGGTTTCGGGTTAATTTTCTCGTGTATTGTGTTTTCAATTTTGTTGTTACCCAAGTCACTTTGTGTATAGGTTTTAGGTTAAGTTATTGCTATTTCAGTGCAGAGGGGATTTAAGAAGCTATCTGGGCCATATCAGTCAGTACTCTCAGCATTTCAGTAGGTGCTCGGCGTGGGAATCGGAACACGTGAGACAGTGCTGTATGTACATGGGTGTTCCACGTAGTGGACTTGGCAATTATTTTGTGAGCCTAGTGTTGCCATTGGTTTGAAGTCGGCGTTACCCAGTATCGTTGTTCAGTGAGAGACCTGTGAGTCCGGGACTGGAAGCGGAGGGGCTGTTCGAGCTGTATGGAGGCCTGGTGGTGCCAAGTGTGACGTGGCGTTAAAATTGATTTGTGCTGAGTAGCCAAACTTTCATATTGTGTTTCAGTAAACTAACATTTTATCAAAAAGGAATTTGAGAAATTTGTACAAAACGTAATTTACTACTGTTTAACTTTTTCTGTAGTTAGCGGAATTAGCGACTATTCGAACCATTATGTAATACATTTATTACCAGTTATATTTTCAGCCTGGAATGACATACTTGTTGTATTAACTATTGAATTGTCTTGACAGTTATACGTTATATTGATTGTCAATATTGCCAGGTTTATTATACCAATTTATATTTCTTTCTCGGTGAGAGAGTATGGGTGTGTGAATGTGAAAGTGTGATTTCTTTGTTTTTCAAACATCTCTATATTTCTTATCTTATTGCTAAATAAATTTTCTTTTTATTTATTCTACGATTTATCATTTTCTCTACTCCTACACAAAATCCAAAAGAACTTCATTACAACATACAAACAGTTTATCGCAGTTGTCATTTAGTTGTTTCTCTAC
>NC_079164.1:53799405-53834405 GCF_947568905.1 Ostrea edulis
TTTTTGTTGATTGTGTTGTGTATTGTGTAATAAGAGAACTTAATAAAAACGATGTTTTGTTATCTTTTTATACGAATGTTGAATACAAACCGGAACGAGTTATTGAGAGAAATTTACATGAATGCATTATGTTAAAGTTGAACAAAATGGCGGTCCAAACTAATGCATAAAAGCAACGTTGATCAAAACATCCTTCTGTATCCTACACCAGAAATAAAGAAAAAGGATAAGAACATACAACAAAGTATCATAGTCTTTTAAACAAAGAAACAGTAAAGATATATTCACACACACACCCCTTCACGGAGTATCAACGGAAGATATACAATTTTCAAATGATATTTTTAATGGATTTCACTTGGAACGTTTATTATGTTGCCCCCAGTAATACGTCATTTTATTGTGGAAAAATGAAAAACGTAATAACGGGGTTCCACTGTAATAAAATGATTATTAATAATGACATTTTCTCATCAATACAATGCTTTAATAGATACCTAAGAAATACAGACCCTGACGCGTACTACTACACCACTTGCACTGAACGGTACGAAACTATTCTTGCACGGAATGGTGAACGGTTTGCATGAAACGCTGAACAATCTGCACAGAACAGTGATCAGTTTGCACAAAACGCTGAACGGTCTGCACGGAACGGTGAACGGTTTGCACAAAACGCTTCGCACAAAATGCTGACCACTTTGTAGGCGTGGCTTGCACGCTTTGTGAACGTCTGCATGAAACGTTAAGCGTGGCCTGCACGCTTTGATTTTTTTTGGTATTATTTGGTTCAAATAGTTTCAATTTAATGGCAATATTTTACATATAGATATTAAAAAAGGTTGAAAAAGAAATGATAATGATTCATTTTAAAATGATTGCTCACGTACGATGCGGTAAATTTCATTTTTACTTATTAGTTCAATGACTTATGAACACGTTGGAATGAAAACAAATAAATTTCTTTTTTTAATTTCGGAAATAAAAGAAAAATATGCAAAAATCATATCGTCACGGATTATTGATTAATCAAATTTTATTGATTCGTAGCTCTATTAAATTCATTGAAACTGAATATGAAATGGTTGCGTCTGTTTCGCCATTTTTGTATATTAATTCTGAGTGTCGATAAAATACATTTGCAATTTGTATATTCCAGGCCTCTTCCCAAAGACAGATGTCAAATAAACCTTTACATTTTATATATATGTGTATAAAAACAGATAAAATGATTTCAAAAAAGTTCTCGTCAGGAAAGATTGAAACGGGTGGGGAGGGGGTTGTGAACAGTCTGCACGAAACGATAGGCTTGACCTGCACGCTTTGATATTTTTCGACATTATCTGTTTCATCCTGGGGTTAGTTTAAAGAAGGAATAGTTAAATGACTTATGAACACGTTGGAATAGAAGGAAATGTATATTTTTTAACTTCAGAAATAAAGGAAATATATGCATAAATTGTATCGTCATGGAATATTGATTACTCAACTTTATTTATTCATTGCTCTATTAAATTCATTAAAAAAGCTGCTTCTGTTTCGCTGTTTTTGTACATTCAATCTGAGTGCCGTTAAAACGTGTGTGCAATTTGTATATTCCAGGCCTCCTCTCAAAGACAGATGTTGAATAAACCTATACATTTTATATACATGTATGACAACAGATAAAAATGATTAAAAAAACTGGAACATATTCTTTGGGGGGGGGGGGGGGGGGGGTTAATAATATCTAGATGTGTTTTGTGCATCTAGACATTGTATTAGCTAGTCAATAAGATCCTATTACCTTGGATAAGAAGGGGAAATACAAAACAAAAAGAAACAAGAAACAATCAAAATATGATTGCACTGTCTGTACGTTTCTAAGAGGGTGTGGTTTGAACTATCTGCACCTTCCTCTGGGCGTGGCTTGATCATGCACGGAACGATTCTTGCATGAAACGATTTGCACGGAACAGTGAATGGTCTGCACGAAACACTGAACGGTCTGCATGGAACGGTGAACGGTTTGCACACAACGGAATGAAACGAAACGCTTTGGAGGTGTAGTAGCACACTTCAGGGTCTGTATAATATTCCATCAGTCCTATTCAAACTTTCCTCTCTTACCTGCTAAAGGTGTGGGTTTGTCTACAATTCTGACTTTCCCTTGTACAATGCCATCTGTTTGGGGATTGGGCAAATGAAAATTTATCTGTGGTGGTATCATGCCATGTCTTGCTATCATAATGCATTTCACAAAACTTGCAAGCCCTGCAAAGAGAGAAATGAAATGGCCAGTTGTACAACCCAAGATCAATAATTAATTAATGACAGTTGGTCTGTTGCACATACACATGGTTAACAGATCAATAATTAATTAATGACAGTTAGTCTGTTGCACATACACATGGTCAACAGGAGTAGGGCTCACATTCAAACCACATGCAGTTATGTGATCCACAGATCATTCAATAGACAGGACTTACCTGTGTCATAAACATGCAACAGGCCATTAGTGTTTCATTTTCCATACTGACAGACAGGTGTTTTCATGTTGTTAATTGTTCACATACCTGCTGTTGCCTCACTATGTCCAATATTGGCTTTGACTGATCCAATCAACAAAGGTTTATGACCATCTTTACAAAGGGCCTCACAAATGCCAGCTACTTCAATAGGATCCCCAGCCTACAGAACAAGAGACCCTCAGACCTTATTGGTTGCTTAAGTTTAAGTCAAAAGTATTCAGCAGCAGTATAAAATAAGATGTGTTCTCAAAACACAAATACCCTAGAAAGTGTCCATGAAAGACTTTACATCATGTATTAATATGTATATATGAACACGATATGACTAATTTGAAACCACCCTTAGGAGTCAAAACCCTGAGATTGTAAAATTCATAATTTTGGTACATCCATTATTGCTTTTCCTCAAAATGCATTTAGTTTTTATACAGCATCAGCAAAATTAAGGAAGTCTTTCAAATGAAAAAGACAATCATCACCATAATCATTTTGGCTTCACCCTGATTACCAACACCCCCACCTCTACAATTTATGTCCCCTATTTCCCAAATATGCTTCATGCCAAATTTGAAAAGAATCGCCCATGGTAAACTGGTTCTCGGTGAGTAATTTTTGCAATCGAGCCTTTTTCGAGCCTATGACAGACATTCAAGGACTGGTTTGCAACAAGCAATATTCGCGACGATAAGGTCCTCGCTAATCTTGCGAAATTTTCTCATACACAAATAAAAGTTGGTTAACAGTACCTGCACTTTCTAAATATCCATTTAGTTTCAGTTTCGTATCAATAGCACTAAAGATGTTATTTAATGGCAGTTACTGCCCTTACACCCGACGTAGGGGGTGTGCTTATGATACCGATGGGGTTCAAGCTTCAGATAAAATAGTACAGTAACAAATAGGGTAATGTAAAGCTTACGGTACCAAAATCTTTATTATGGACTGAGTTTTAACAGGTTGTATTATATCTCATATAATACATTTTGTCAAATTGAAGGGATGGAGGAATGGGGGAGGGATATAGACCTATCCAGTATTTGATGTTTAATTCAGTCCAAGGTATGATACAATTAATATTAAAAAAATTATGAGTAATCTGCAAAAAAATAAATAAATAAAAAAAAGATAAATAAAGTTAACAGACACCTAAAAATATGTCGAAATATTTTTTCAGAGAGCTACAGTTCTGCAGCTAAAATATAATCAGCTAACATTGCAGTTTTTCAACAAGAGGCCCATGAGCCACATCGCTCACTGAAGACTTTCCATATATATTTGCATGTAAAACCTTAGTCCCTATTATGGCCCCAACCTACTCCATGGAGGCCATGATTTTTGCAATCTTGAATCTACACTATGTCAGAAAGCTTTCATGTAAATTTCAACTTCTTTGGCCCAATGGTTCTTGAGAAGAAGATTTTTTTAAAAGATTTTCCCTATATTTGTATGTAAAACTTTGATCCCCCTTGTGACCCCATCCTATCCCCGGGGGCCCATGATTTGAACAAACTTGAATCTGCATTATGTCAGGAAGCTTTCATGTAAATATCAGCTTTTCTAGCTCAGTGGTTCTTGAGAAGAAGATTTTTCCTATATATCTGTATGTAAAACTTTGATCCCCTATTGTGGCCCCTCCCAACCCCCGGGGGCCATGATTTTAACAAACTTGAATCTGCACTATGGCAGGAAGCTTTCATGTAAATTTCAGCTTTTCTGGCCCAGTGGTTCTTGAGAAGAAGATTTTTAAATGACCCCACTCTATTTTTGCATTTTTGTGATTATCTCCCCTTTGAAAGGGACATGGCCCTTCATTTGAACAAACTTGAAAGCCCTTCACATAAGAATGCTTTGTGGCAAGTTTGGTTGAAATTGGGCCAGCGGTTTTTGAGAAGAAGTCGAAATTGTGAAAAGTTTACGACGACGCCGAAAGACATTACGGACAAATTTTGATCAGAAAAGAATGCCGGAACCAGCACCATTACATAAACTAAAAATTTCACCGCCTTCACTGGAGGCAGCATTCTCAGGCCTGATTTTAAATACTTGCAAGCTGAATTCAATGTTAAACTCATAACTAATCAATGAAACAATGCTTCTTGTACTTACTGAATTACATGCGTATGTTAAAAAACAGATTCCAACAGAAAAATTACATTAGGATCTGTTATAATTAACATTTTCTGTTCATTGACTCCTGATGCACATATTCTTGTCTGCAGTGTGAAAAAATTACATGTGTTGGTTGCACATGTAATTTCTGGCATATTCATTGTGTTTTAGATTGTTGAAAATATTGATAAAAATTAATAATGAAGAATTGCTTACATGCTAAAAACATCTTTAACCTGATCTAAAGATGCTGAGGACTGTAAAAAATCACACATGGAACACACATCTATTTATATAATCAAAGACTAAGATTTTCGTACAGTCCTATCATTTGTCAGTAATTACACTTAATTTCTACAAAAAATCCTTAACTGACACTTAATTACAATCAGAAATAGTAAATTCTCTATTTCTTCTTTATAATAACGCAATCACTTGAGGACCACAACATGTGCTCTCCCCGTATTCAGGGGGAAATAACTGTGCACTGTGGCAAATGTATCCCATTCTTTTACACATAAACATTATATACCAAGTTTGATCCTGCTCTGTAGTCAGAACCTCTACCCCATGGATCTTGTAATTTAGGCTTTCCTGCACTATATCATTATGCAATTATAGTTTTTCTTATGCCTCGTTCACACGGATGCGCATTAAATTTTACTTCGCATCAAATTTGATGCAAAGTAAAATAATGCGCATTAAATTAATTCGAATTAAATAGCGTTCACACGGCGGTAATATTTAATGCGAAGTAAACTAATGGGCATTAAATTCGTATGCATCTCTATTAAAAGGGTGCGCGAAATAATAGAATAGACTATGTTAGGGCTGTTCCATTAAAACATATGAGGGACCCGGGGACGGCAATTAAAAAAAAATCTATGGGTGCTTGTCATTGGTAGAAAATTGCATCTATGGTGGGTACCTACTGCCAGAAAACTGCATCTGTGGGTGGTTGTTTTGATAAAATCTTTATTTTTTTTTTACCGAAACTGAGAGGAATGCAACAAGAGAAGGGAAGGGTTGAAAGTAGAATGTGAAACAAGCGCTGTTTTCTGTCTTCATTTTATCTCGGTCGATGAGGTTCCGCGATCCGGTTATCGTTTCCGGTTTGACTCTAAAATTATAGCGACCGGAAATTAGGATTTTCTCCCTTGTCCAAAATGGAAAACGAAACGTGCTCGTGGTCCATTGAAACGGTTTTTGATTTTTTTCTAGCTGCAATAATGTAGCCCTATCCAATTTTTTTTATTCTGACGTTTTCGGGATGAGGCTACAATTCCATAGGATGTCCGTAATGGTGCAAAATAATTTTATGAATAACCGATAATAAACTCTGCACTGTGTATTAGTCCCAAATGTTGTTTACAGTTACACCAAAAGGAGCACCAACTTTGTGCTCGGGCATGTCTAATAAAGGTGTTTTTCAATATAATGTACAGCATGCAAAATTCTTCGTCTGCTCCGCCATGCTTGTTATCGCGAAATCTCGTAGGTGGATCTAATGAAAAAGCTAAACATAATGACAATCGGCGCGAAAATGTAGTTACTTGAGCCACTTCGACAAAGAAAGGAAAATCATATTGTTGCAGAAAGAATTTACACTCTGCTGTTCGGTTTTTAACTTGATATTAAATTCAAACCTTTTCAATACCGATGAAATAGCTTTCGCCTCCTTTATATGACATATGCAAATGACTTGACAATCGGAAGTTGAAACTTCAGTACATCAAACATGGCGCACAAATATGAATTGAGAAATTGGAATTTATCGAAATTGTTGAAAACGGTAGAATAGAGCCTCACAAATCTTAAGTTGCAGGTTGTAAATTTATATATTAACTAAGAAACATAGAATATCATTTTCTTTATGTAAAGAGACACATTTTCTTGTTTTTTAATACTCAAAATACTAGTCAATTTTAAAACTTTTAAGGAGGTGTGCTACACCAGAGAAATTTGATGTAGATGAAAAGTGGAGGATATGTACAACAATATTTTGAAGTTGAAAATTTTCAAGTTTACTTTATTTTGTCAAAAAATACAGTTTTAGTAGAAGGTAATCTGAAAAAATTTAAAACCCCTGCTGGACTCGAACCTGCGACCTACAGTTCAGCAGTCGGTATTCAAACCTACTAAGCTACTCGGCTAGGTATTTAAATGGAAAAGGAAAAGTCAAATATTGCTGATATCGATTTTTTCATCCATGTTTTTAAAGGAAGTCAGCCATTATGATGATGTAGAGTACTACCTTAATGGTTGTTTTTGAACATTTACAATACTAGACTTTTTATGAACAGGTAGACTTATAAAATTAATTTAGTTCATCATGTTTAAGAAAGACAGTCTTGATAAAATAAATTGATGGTTCTATGATCAAGCTTCATTGATGGCCAGTTATTTGAATGGTGATGACACCTAAGATACTCTTCTCTTTACTATCATGCTTGGGAACATCTGAAAATAGACCTCTATTCAGGGGTTATAAATAGTCTTTCATACATATTGAATTTAAAGAAAAAGTGCATTTAACATTTATTTCACTTCTATGGGTGGTGCCGCACTATCTAAAATTGCTTCTGTGAGTGGTCCCTCATTACATTTTTATGCTTCTATGGGTGGTTACCCAAATTTTAAAGTGCCTTCCCCGGGTACCTCGTATGTTTTAATGGAACAGCCCTTATTGAAAATTATTTTTATAGATATTTTAATGAATATTGTGTAGATACAAAATACTTTGTTCAAAATGCTATATAGGCCTACATGTAGTATACATGTTTACAATTTACATGCTGATCTACACATAAGAGTTTTTTGTCGTGTTTATTTATATGTTCCCAAGAAATTACTTGTTTTTTCCTCTGACAACCAGCATTCAATCTAGGCAATATATTGTTTCTTCATGGGCCCAATTTTAAAACTTAGGAACGTGTTTTTCACCATTTCGCTGACTACTGTTGTGACGTAATTTTTAATTACTAATACGTATTATAAGTCTACTATGACGTCATATGGTATAAAAATTAACAACAAGCGGCATATTTGTTTTAAAAAATGTATATATATATATATATATATAAAATAATAAAAAAAAAAAAAAAAAAAAAATCATATTAGGCCACACCAATTTGTAAAATAGTTCTTCGGATTTTCAAACAAAAAAAGTGAGGCGAGAGGGCGAAATTATTTTACAAATATTATTTTTAATTTTGGAGATAAAAATTATGAGGCGAGCGAATGCAAGAAATATTAATATTTTTAATTGAATTAAGTGTGATTTTAAAAACCGGGCGCCTAAAAATAAAGATCTAAAATCATCAGATATCATTTGTTTACCACATAAACTTAATATTTTTCAACTTTGTTGATATAGTTTACAATATAAAATAAGAAGTATTTCAGGTTTCAAAGACTTATTTTCTTTATACCTAGTACTTTGCAACATTAACTGATAAGGTCTTTTTGAAGCATTTTATTTAAGTTTCATTTCTACAAACTTTCGATTCAGAGATATGCATATTGCTAGGGACACATTCAGTTTTGACATTCATTGCAAATACAATATCCATTGCATCGAGCATTTTCTTGAATTTGATATGACATCACCAAACCTTTTGTGAATTTGTCGTTAACTGTCGGTCCGGTTTAAAATAGTCATCGATCAGTATCCCTTGCTTGTTGTAAGAGGCGAATAAATGGGGCGGTCCTTCAGATAGGACTGCAAAAACTGAGATCCTTGTTACAGCAGGTTTAGCACGATAAAGATCCCTCAGTGCCATAAGCGCTGAGCATAGGCCTAAATTTTGCAGCCCTTCACCGGCAATGGTAACGTCTTCATGTGAGTGAAATATTCTCAAGAGAGACTTCATTCAATATATAGGCTAATCAAACAATCAATCATATGCTATCAATATTTTCTAAATAGTGGCATCGAATAGCGCTTCAAAAGTTCCATCGGCTTCCAGTTCGATTCCAACATAAGGAACAACTTCCAATCCAGTGTTATGAAGTATCGTACATATTAAGATAGACATCATGAATAACTTAACCGTATTACACTGTTAGGAAATTTCTCGAGGGCCGGGGTTCTGTCACTTGTCAGCAAATACATCAAGGTTATTTGTTCGCTTGTTGTAATAAAGTGCACCGCCACGGCACATGATACGCCCGTCACATATTGTTAACAGTATAGATTGCACCCATTAAAACATTTTTTTATACCAACTTAATTAAATGTCACAGTGACCTTAAACTTTAAGTTAAAATAGTATGCGACACACCTTCTACCTAAGATGCATTAGTTGACCAATTTTGGTGATTCTAGGTCTAATAGTTTTCAAGTTATGAGCCGGACAAGTTTTTGCCATATATGGCCATATCTTCTTAATGAAAAGTCACAGTGACCTGGTTTTAATGTGCGACACACCTTCTACCCAAGATGTATCTACAGACAAAGTTTGATGATTCTAGGCCTTGTAGTTTTTAAGTTACGGGTCGGACACGAAAAAGCTAACAGACGGACGGACAGACGGATATCTTCTTAATGAAAAGTCACAGTGACCTGGTTTTAATGTGCGACACACCTTCTACCCAAGATGTATCTACAGACAAAGTTTGATGATTCTAGGCCTTGTAGTATTTAAGTTACGGGTCGGACACGAAAAAGCTAACAGACGGACGGACAGACGGACGGACATGAACGCCATACCATAATACGTCCCGTCTTAAGACGGGCGTATAAAAACTAAAAAAAATATTTACGGATATTTTTGAACACGCGGGCGGATATTATTTTTTGATAATATTATAATTTGGATTTGTTACAAATAGAAGCGGCGAATCCGACAAACAGGATTACAAATTGGCATGGCCTTATCACTATTTTAAAACATTGTTGTATTAAAAACAATTCCTTCCACATGTATTACTCAGTATGCCTATGCAGAGCACATATTTACGTCTGACATTACCTAATGCCATGCTGTTTGTACATGTTTTTAGTGATTATTATCATTTTGCTTAGTTTTTCGTACAAATCTAACATTAATATATATAGCTGACCATGGGTATGATGCATGTGACCCAAATTGGCCATTATGCATGCGTCTACATTTAATTCGAATTAGCTTCGCTTAGCGTTCACACGGAGCTAATGCGAAGTAAATTTAATTCGCATTAAATTGCGACGTCAATTTTGATTCGAAGTAAACTAATGCGCATTAAAATCTCAGTGTGAACGTGGTTCAGATTTAATTTGCATTAACTTACGTTTAATGAGAATTAAATTCTTCGTGTGAACGAGGCATTAAAAATGTGTTGTAGAAAAGAGGATTTTTGAAAATTGGTCAATTTTGTCCTATCCCTAAGGTCCCAGGGGTGTAAGGGTCCTGAAATTTATAAGTTATGTCCCCCTTGTCCCAAATATGCTTCATAATACCAAATTTGAAAAGAATTGGAATGGTAGTCATCAAGAAGTTTAAAATGTTCAACAGTTAATAACAGACACAGAACATTTGGAATAGGTCACCATAGTTTACTCAGCTTTTGATACACTTTGTCTCTGATTCTTGTTTGTTATCCCCTACCTTTGTACCTGTGCTGTGTGCTTCCACAAAACTGATTCTGTTTAAATCAATACCACATCTGCTGTATACTGTTGTCATTAACTCTGCCTGAGATTGGCTATTTGGAAAGGTGATTCCTTACAAAAGAATTTTAACATCACTTCAAGTTACTGTATCAACATTTATGAAATAGAAACTAAAACTTATTGCTTTAATTCCTTTGAAATTCAAAGAAAAATCTGATCTGTAGAATGTAAAACTAAAATCTAATACTGTAACATTATTTTATCACAGTACCTTCTGATTTGAAACCATCACAGTTTGTAAGGATGTCCACGACACTCACATACACATGCTTACAAATAGAAACATTCCTGTAAAATGAACACAGAAAACATAAAATGAACACAGAAAACATAAAATGCAAACAATCTTCTGTAATAACAAGAACTATTTTATGGAAGAATTGTTTTAGCTCACTAAAACTGATGTCTCCCCTTCCATTTTCCATAGTTTAAAAAAAAAAATTATTTTAGGGATCATCTTTAAGGAAGTTATATAGCTTCTTAGCTTTTGAGCACAACTGCACAGTATGCTACAACTAAGTATTTACTGGTTAAATACTGATCCCATTGGTGCAATGTATTACATATCTCTTTATACTGAACCCTCTCCATTTGAAATGTTTGGGTCAATTCAAATTTTGAAAGGATTTGACAGGGACTATATTTTGTGGTGGAAGGATTGATTACAATCAAAAAAATCTATATCTGCATGATTTTACAGTTTAGTTTCTGTTTCATCCCAGATATCTTCTATTTTGTACCCCAACACATGTATTTCAGTTTAGTATTGTGGCCCCATCCTAGCCCCAAGGGCCATGATTTTTAACAAACATGAATCTGCTCTATATCAGGAAGCTTTCACTTCTTGCCCAGTGGCATACATGCCAACTTTCCCGATTTGTGCGGGATTCTCCCGATTTGAAGCACTTGAAAAGGGAAATCCCGATAACCCGATCGGGATTGCAAAAATACCCCGAAATCCCGATTTTCTAAAAACATCTCCCATTTTACGACAACAAACCCCCATTTCCACCCGGAATTTGAAATCCCGCGTCATTTCTGAACTGGCCAATCAGAAATCGGGACAATAGTCAGCCATTACTGTTTACCTGTGTCGCATGGGTGGTGCATTTACCTGGTCTGTCTGTGTCGGGGTGCTTATTGGACAGTGCGAAGCATGTTTTGATGGTAATTAATCGGGAAGACGGATTTCAAATTGACATGTCCTTTACACAAACGTGAATGACAACGATGATAGTCATATTAGTGTCACCACCAAACAATCGGACATTCCCGATTTTTGCCTCTCGCTGACAGCATCCAAAATATGCAATAAGGTACGTCAAATATTTTTTTTTTCCAACTTAATAATATAGGCTATCCGAATCTATCTGTCTATAGCGATGTATTACATAGTCTATATAGTGTAGTATTCAATAGACTTTGTGATGCGTAATTCGCACAATTTTATATAAGCAAGTAGCCTTAATTTACAAGTAAAAACGTATATTTAATGTGTTTTTTCCCTGTTAATTATTTCAGATGTCATGGGTGCAAAAGTTTTGTTCGCAAACTTCATAGCAGGACAGATCACTCCTTTTCTGGTTGCAATGCAGATTGTTCCGCCAGACTCTGCAAGCCCATGTTTACAGACAAGCAAGATCGCCTTTGTAGTTGTACCTAAATGCATGTGCTTTAACTTAAATTTTGATATATAGACCAGCCAATGTTTATATGGTGTAAAAGGATGCAACTTTATTATTTGATAATATGTATGTGACTTGTTGGAGAGGATATTTTGCTGAATAGATGATTTTAATAAAATATTTATGCATATCTTTCCAAGTGTTTTTTTTTTTTAAAGTTTTGTTAAAGTTAATGGTCAAACACACTTGATGTTGTGTTAATATATGATACATGTACAATGAATAGATTGATATTTTATTTCAAAAGACAAATATTTATTTTCATGGTAAAATGTCGTGACTTTTGAGCTTTGAAAAAAGGTCGTCACGCGCAAAATCCCCCATGGGGATTTTTAAAAGTTGGCATGTATGCCCAGTGGTTGTTGAGAAGATTTTTAAAGATTTTCCCTCTATATTCACATGTAAAACTTTGATCCCCTTTTGTGGGCCCCATCCTATCCTTGGGGAGCATGATTTGAATAAACTTGAATCTGCATTATGTCAGGAAGTTTTCATGTAAATTTCAGCTTTTCTGGTCCAGCGGTTCTCGAGAAAAATATTTTTAAATGACCCCACCCTATTTTTGCACTTTCGTTATTATCTCCCCTTGATGATATATTGCAAGTTTGATTAAAATTAACCCAGTGGTTCTGGAGAAGAAGATGAAAATGTGAAAAGTTTCCAAACAGACAGACAGATGACACCATACTTTAATACGTCCCGTATATGACGGACATATAAAAAGGGAGGGAGTCCTGGCCCCCCTCTAAATCTGCCACTGGGACTAGTAAAGACACTGCTTTAAAGTAAGTGCTGTTTTTATCTAAACACATCAAGTTTTACTAGTTTAAAAACATTGTTCAATAGAAACATGAAAGAATTTCTGTTAAAATCATGATTTCTAATTACTTAAATATAAGAAGCTGGATAATCTCATATTTGAAAGGGGAGTGTGCATGAGCCCCCTAAGGGGTATCAGTGATTTTTTTTGGGTCAAAATGCCACCGATATTCGGTTGTTTCCCCTCACAAAAATTAGCTATTTTTTCCCAATTATATATATATATATATATATATATATATATGTTTTTCCCAATTTCAAATCTAGGGAAATTAGGCCATTTAAAAAAAGGGGGTTACCGTATATTGCTGACAAAGAGTAAATACGTTTTTTTCTTCAGTTTTATTCTCAAGACCACTGCGCATGCAAAAGGTTTTGTAAAGAATATATAAAACCATAGAGACATCCATATAAGCAGATATGCAGTGAAGTATATAGTTTGCAGATACACATTTGAAGCCATATTGTTGACACCTTCAGTTTGACCGCCATATTATATGCAGGGTCAGGCTAATAACAGGAAGTGGCCAAAAGTGTAGGGTTTTACTAAAATCCGAAAAATACAAACAGGAAAAACATTCTGGAAACTTGATTATTAATATAATATTTACAAGATTATGGATACAAATGCTGGTGAATTAATAATTTTTTGTTATTTTCATTATGAAATTAGACAATAAGTATTTCTTAGAAAAAGTAAATAATATTTATACAAGGTGTGACTTCCAATACATATTTAATGTTAAATAATGATTTATTTTATGATTTTAAATCAGATCCAAAATAAACCTCAAACGAAAAATTGTTCCTTGATTATCTTATGCATCTTTAGCATTTTAATTTACTATGAATGATTTTTCCCAATTTAAGGAAAATGTCGCTAATTTTTCCCAATTCAAAAGGAAGGGTGGTAGTTTGAAATACAAAAAAAAAAAATCACTGGGTATCTAAATAATTTTCTACACAATACCTTTGCTGTCATTTAAAATAATCCGAATGAAGAAACCTTTGTATTCTGGATGATTTTCAAAGCACAGTTGAAAGCAAATTCATGCATTTAATTTGTTCAAAATTGTCAGTATCGATATGATTTCTATCATTTTATCGATATGTTTTAACAAGAGTTGTCAGACGACAATATAACTTGCCGGGAAGCATGACTCTACTTAACCTATTGTTCAAAAGGTTAAAGTTTTTGAAAAACAGGTCAAAGTCCAAGGTTATCGGGTCAAAAGTTTTGATACCATATCAATGGCCTGGTCATGAGACATCTAAATATGAAATACCAAATCCTATCCCTTGGTTCAAAAGATATAGCTAAGGTTCATGTTTTTGAAAAGTAGAAAAGAGGTCAAAGGGCAAGGTCAACAGTTGTTTTGAACATATTCTATTGATGAAATCAAAAGGATTGGGATTGGGATTGGTTAACAGTTCTGGTGACAAAAGAAAAATCTTCTAATGAGGAATCTACATTTGAAACATTAAAGCCCTATCACTCTTGGTTCAAAAGATATAACCAAGGTTAAAGTTTTGAACAATGGGTCAAAGTTCAAGGCAAAGGTCATTAGGTAAATTGTCTTCTGCCAATACAAAGGTCTTTTCATGAGGCATCTATATGTAAAATACCAAAGCCCTATCTCTATTGGTTCAAAAGATATAGTTAAGGTTAAAGTTTTTGAAAAGTAGATCAAAGTCCAAGGTTAAGGTCACAAGGTCAAAAGTCTTGGTAACAAAACAAAAGTCTCTTCATGAGGCATCTATGTGTGGAATATCAAAACCCTATCCCCCTTGGTTCAAAAGATATAGACCAGGTTAAAGTTTTTTCCTTAAAGTGTTATGCTGATACCAGGGGTCATGACAATAGCTCTCCGGACAGTTGTGAGCTAAAAATCACTCGATGAAAATGTGGAAAATGAGCTGTAGTGTCTCTTTAATGTCTCTTGTATTTGATTAAGATTATCTCAGATACAAGCTTGGCCAAAAACTAGTCAATCGCTGGTAAATCATGAAATAAAGTTGTCATGAATAAAGTAGGTTTACAGGAGTTATGTCAGAAAAAAGATACATGAAATTTAAATCATTTCCCAATATTCATCCATCAAACCTGGTGAGTAGAACAGATACCACTCCTTCAGCTCTCACATATCCCCCCGCTTTTGCATCAAATACATTAGTCTGGCCATTAGGACTGAGCATTCCCAGCTGTGTCATCTGTTGTAGGTAACTGGGATTCAGCAAAAGATTGACAGCTGCCAAATAAGCCAATCAATTAATACACTTTACACAAGAGATTAGTATGGCACATATAATGTCCTCTGGCCTAAATAAAAATATTGTTTGTTGGCCCATTTCCAACCCAAATTTTTGACAATGGGTAGGTAGGTAAGAAATATATCCCATTTTTTCTTCTTTAAATTCAGACACGAGTAATTAAGTATTAAAAATTAACATCTACATGTGTATATCCTTTAGTACTGGTACTTCAATGCATCTTTTGAAACAATATGCATTGTATTAAACAAGCAATACATGTCCTCTACCAGTCCCAAGTCAAGTCGTGTGCATAATATTCAGTGTAAACACTCTGTAGAATAAGGTTCTTACTAGAAAACTGTACTCTCTATGTAAAATTTCCTCAAAGCCGAATCAGTTCAACAACCTGTAATTTTCTCAAACAATGAAGAAAATCTAAACCCTTCCCAAATGCACATCTTCAATACTCATACAAACACTCTGTAAAACAACTGATGGCTCTCACTTGAAAATTGTGGGAAGTGTTTGCCAGACAAATTATGTACCCTCCATATAACAATAATTTTCAAAGGGGCAAAACTCCTGCAAGAGAGGTTGAAATGAATCAAAATTGCAACATGATCTAAAGTGGTCCACAAAGAAGCTACAGAGCAAGCTTCAAGCTTGATATGTGATAGAGAAATGAAATTGGAAACAAAAAATCCCAAATGGACAGGACAGATGAAAGGACAGACGTACAGACAGGCGCATAAAAACTGCGGGCTTATAAAAACAAGAAATGTTTGTAAAACATAGATTCCCCCCTCCGGTTGACAGACGGAAGCTCATTGCAATAACATAATACATCCCGTCTGAAGATCTCGAGGGGCATATAAAAATATGCCATGATACAACAATGGGTGTATTTGCCTGTCCTGAACGTTTATGGGAAAGAGGTCTGTTGTTGGTGAAGTACTATCTGCATGTACTTCTTCGGATTTCCATTTTTATAATCCAAATACAGTGGAGCCTGGGTAATCCAGACGCCATTAATCCCGACACTTCACCTTCCGGACGATTTTTCTAGGGAACGGAATTTATATACATTATTTTGCATCATTAATCTGGAAATTCGCGTTCCGGATCCGGACAGTCACTTTTTACTACAAAACGTTAAAATGCATTGGAAATTGTACCATTAATTCGGACGGTAATTTTTTTAAGGGAAGGTCTGTGTCGGACAATTTTAGCAAGACGTAAATTATAAAGAAAACAAGCCAAACTGTCTAACTGAAGCGATTACCTGTACCCTGTCAATACCTCCCTTTATAGGTGGTGTGTGATGATATGTCAGTTAGATAGAACGTGCCGATTGAGACATTGTATTGCCAATTTTCGCACATAAGATCTGTATTGTGTGTAGTGTTGAATTTTGTAAATAAATCTGTAGCATATTATTTTATAGTCTTGATCAATAGCCTAATAGTATTAATAAATTAAACATCATGCCGTAATGATAATTTTTTTAACTGCTACACATATCAGTTGTACCGATTCGTAAATTGATTATCAGCTTATTCAAATCTAAAGAGTGTATATCATACTTTTAGATTCTGGATT
Source organism: Ostrea edulis (assembly GCF_947568905.1). Lineage (NCBI taxonomy): Eukaryota > Metazoa > Mollusca > Bivalvia > Ostreida > Ostreidae > Ostrea > Ostrea edulis. Next base: position 53,816,034 of record NC_079164.1, read on the forward strand.
TTATACTGTTGATTGGCGTGAAATATACATGTATGTTCATGCATATGTCTGTGTAGTAAGTTTTTAACGTTTAGAATGTCACGCATGTAGAATGTACCTGTGTACGATTGATTCGTTACGATGTTGTAGAGCTTTATTGCTTTCGAATTTTTAAACTCTGGGTACAAGTGAGAGAATTACCATTTTAAGGAAAATGACAATCAAATTTTGTATGTACCCGTAATGTTGGTTTCACCCGAGTTTTGTTCCGTTACTATCACATCATGAAAATAATAGGTGCGCGTGGCTAGATCAAAGCAATAGTAGGTCTTGATATTACGAGCTTAAATGATTTTGTTCTCCCGATATTGTCTTGGATAATTATAGAATAAGAATTTAATTGAATTGAATATTGTTTAACGTCCCTATCGAGAATATTTCACTCATATGCAGACTGCTGGTGAAGGGCTGCAAAATTTAGGCCTATGCTTGACGCTTATGGCCATTGAGCAGGGAGGGATTTTTAGCGTGCCACACCTGCTGTGACATGGGACCTTGGTTTTTACTGTCTCATCCGAAGGACCACCCCATTTAGTCGCCTCTCACGACAAGCAAGGGGGTACTGAGGACCTATTCTAACCTGTATCCCCACGGGATTATAGAATAAGAAATATAAACTCTGGCAGATGGAATTTTGGTCAAAGAATGTTGTCAACTGACATGACAATCATGAAATTCTTAAATCAACTTTGAACAATGAAGATTGTTTTAATAGACCGCCGAACCCGTGAATCGTGACAGATGGAAATGATCGGCCTCTTTAAATGATGAAATGTTTGAAGTGTAAATGATTATGTTAGTTACCAATGATTTATTTACTTATATAGTTACATAAAGTGCTTCATTATTTGTTTTAGTGCATACGGTACAGTTTTGTATATTTATTTGTAGTGCTAATATATATGTACAATATACATGCAAGCATAGGCAAATACACTGCACATGTACATTTCAGTTTTAGTGCTTTGAAATGCATGTAAATGTTAACATTATCATAATTTATTTACTAATGAAAATGGTTAAATCCAATGATAGAATGTGTTGAATTCAATACGCATCAATAAAGTAGACATATTGGTTACTTATGTAAAGATAGAAAATATGCGATTCAGTTATCCAGACGCTTCATTCGGACGATTTTGCTGGGAACCGAAGTGTCCGGATTAACGAGGCTCCACTGTACATGTATTATGCATCATTGACATGCTTTACTGCTGCCAGAAATAAATGCCTTGTAAAATAAATATATATCTAGTAGGGAGTTAGCCCAAAAGTGATTGAGACCGGCTATATATTATTACAAAGATGTGAAATAACACACAGAGCTCAAAATGTGTAAACATTACATCATGCTAGTACATCATTGTAAGAGGTTTGTTATTAGATTATGTCTATGTCCACCTACTAATTTAGGCCAGCCACCAATATTAAAAAACTATTACATTTACTCAGCCTTAGGTGACTATCTAGAATGATTACAGGGCCCGGTTTTTCGAAAGCTGGTTAACTTTAACACAGTGGTTAAGTTTAACGCAGTGTTAACTCCTAACCAAGTGATTAGCTAACACAATGGTTAAATTCTGTTTTTCGAAAGCAATTTAACACATTGATTAGTTAACACTGTGTTAACCGAGTTAACCACTTGCTAATCATTTGATTACCCATAATGCACATGTACTTCCTATGTAAACAATATAAATGCAGGAGTAAATAAAAGTCTTGTTTGTGGGAGATAGCTGATGAAATGTTCATGTATTGTTTTGTTTCAAAATACGTGACTGTGAGCCATGCACTTATACTTGTATAAATGCATTTATTAGTCTATTCAATTTGAATAATCATAGAGGTATTGGATATAATGATATATACTAGGCCTTTAGAAGCCTAGTTGGGAAAAACGGTGCTTATGTTGTAGAAAGCAGGCTCATTGCATAGTTTATCAAAGTGGGGGTTTATAGGGAGTCGAACAAGTTGACTTCACAATTGTCTGAAAATACTTGACAAGCCAAAACAAAATTATTTATAACCCCCCCCCCCCCCCCCCCCCCCCCCCCCTAAAATGAGTTGTTCTGTACGAGCCGAACCTAAAATCCTAAGTTGCGTGATGGGGGAGGGGGTCGGTTTCATCCTTTATCAGTAAAATATACGGGTTCAGTTCAAGCTTACATTTCAACTACCAATCACTAGTGCTATGATATGAAAAAGCGGGGAAGGGGGGTGTCAGACTTTGCATGTAAAAATAACAGTAAACGTATGTTGTCAGAAATAAGGGGGTGGGGTGCTACATGTTTTGAAATAAGAAATAAATATAGGGTTTTCTATATTGTTTGATTCATAATTGGACAAAATTTATGGGAGGGGTTTAACGACGATGCTAGCCTATAAAAAGTTCTAAATTTCTAAGAATATCTAACTTTCTTTTTTTTTAATACTCTTTAAAAGTCTTATTTTCCCCAATACAGATAAAGATATTCATGAAGAAAATGATAAATAAATTTACTTTATGATAGTCTGTTCACATACATATCTATAGCATTTTATATCTATGTTCTTTTTATGCATTTATTTATTTTAATATTCTTTTTATTTTAAACATAACACTTGATCCACCACTCCATTTCTACTAAGGGAGATTAATCTGGAATATCAACAATGAAAAACTCTTCTTCCTAAGTTTGTGTTAACAACTATTCTGTATTAGCCTGAATTGAATACTGTTCTTATTAGACAGCCTTCAAAAAAGAAAATACATGTATGTACGTTTCATGCATGCAAATCTTCATTTGAATCAGTTGTAAATGATACAAGGGATTTTCAAAAGGTCAAGGCCAGTGCAGACGATAGTGTTTTTAAAGTTGCTGTTTCAATGGGGATTATCATCATGAACTAAGGGCCTGCATACACTTTGACATTTGGAAGCCAAAAATTAGGTAAAATTACATCTTAAGCATGGGTCCTGTTGCAGGATTTCATATAAGTGAATATAATACGAGTTTTATTGACACCCCCCCCCCCCCCTTTTTGAAAGTTTCTGCCGAAAGTATCTATAGATGCGTGCAAGATATTGCCACTGACAGCAAAGTGTAACACCATCATCCAACTGTACTAGTTTTTTCCATTAGCTGTTCCCCTTAGGTAAATTTCATGAGATTTGACGAAAATATCAATTTATGACAACATAAACAAAACACCGTCATAGTTCAGCATCAATACACACCTCAGAATGTCTAAGCCTTTGAAATTTTCATGATTTTTGGTCCGAGGCGGACAGAAAATGAAGTAGGCGGCCATTTTTAACCACTGTGTTAAGACTTAACACAGGTACTGGAGGTGGATTAAAGTTAACACAACGTTAACACAGTGTTAACGCAAACTCGCATTTTGAAAAACAGTTAATCACATGGTTAACTTTAACACAGAAGTTAACACCGAGTTAACACTGTGTTAAAGTTAACCAGCTTTCGAAAAACCGGGCCCAGGTGATCTTTTTGTAAAGACTAACACCAGATCCAGACTAATAGGTTTTTAGCCGAGTTGCAACGAAGTTGAACTCGGCTATTGGTTTGGTGATGTGGGTGGGCGGGCGGTTGAGCGTCAACAACTGGTTTCCGGATGATAACTCGAAAAGTTTACTATCTAATCAAATGAAACTTTGATATACTGTTGGGTACCAGGTAAGGAAGACCCCTATTGATTTTGGAGAAAATAGGTCAAAGGTCAAGGTCACAGTGACCGAATATAGAATGAAAATTTCAGAAAAATTTGGTTTCCGGATGATTATTCAGAAAGTTTAAATCCAGATTAAATGATACTTAAAGATATTGTTATGTACCAAGTAAGGAAGACCCTTATTGATTTTGGAGAAGATAGGTCAAAGGTCAAGGTCATAGTGAGCGAAAATAAATTTAAAATTCCCAAAAATTTTGGTTTCCGGAGGATAACTCAAATTTTTTTAATTTGAATCAAATGAAACTTGGATATATTGTTGGATACCAGCAAAGCAAGCCCCCTATTGATTTTGGAGAAAAAAGGTCAAAGGTCAAGGTCACAGCAACCGAAAATAGATTGAAAATGTTAGGCAAATATGGTTTCTGGACAGTAACTCAAAAAGATTAAAACTGAAATTAGTTCTTCACAATTATAAATATGCCACATCATTCCTGATTTTACAATGTATCCCATGCAACTCGGCTCATGCACCCCTGGGTGCATACATTGATTTTTCTTTTATTACCCTGAATTGATCCTTTTGATATATTTTTTGAAGCCATTTTGAAAATAGAGATATTTTGAAATTTTCAAACTCAGTTTTATCTGCAATCCACAACTACCAAATTTCATTGACAATGAAAAATGTAAAAGTTTAAGGCATTAAAATTGTGTTTTACAATGTTTCCATAGACTAGTAAAAATTTGAAACCCTACCCCCTTATGATACCCCAAAAATATACTCAAAATTTCCCTCGCACATATTGCAAAATTTGGAGTTTAGCTGCAAGAAAGAATTAGGAGAAATATAAAGAATTAAACAAAAACACTCTCAAAACTTTATTTGGGAGACTTAAAGGCAGAGGTTTTCAACTGTCGGTTTTCCTCAGGTAAATCATGTGTGGGGCGGAGCTAATTTAAGGCAGGTCTGAACCCCAAGCTTGAGAAAACCCTGCTAGCTTGTATATACTGTCCCAAATACACAGGATGTTATCTGTGTTACCTGCATTACCTGTACATTTTTGTAAGATTGAAAAATTCATGGTAGTCATTTTTCTTGTGCAAGTTATCGTTGATAATTAAATCTAATGAATCAAACATGTAAAAATTAAAGCTCGATAAATTTATCTTATATAAATAAGAATGTTAACCATTGAAAAATTAGGCAGAATATTCTTTATTCTAAGTTTTTTTGTATCCATTTGACTTCCTCCGTCAGATACCCGGTATCCGACAATGGACTGCCAAACATACAATTTCCGACGGGAGTTCCCGAGTACTGCGGTAGATTTTCTGGCTATGTACAGCTGATGTGCTGATCATTGTCCCACGCCCCATGATGATACATGCATATATTCCAAAACTGCTCAGAAAGTTTTATTCAGTTTGAATTAGTTTTTCTGGATGGCACACCAGAATTCTCTGCTTACCAAAGTTGTCTGTGTGACTCGTCCATAACGCATGGCCTACAAAAACAGTCAGGACATTCGGATTTTCCGACAGTTCCTATAATAACTGGTCCAGACGAAGAATTCGTTCTTCCTCTGGATCCCAATTCCAACCATTATACGCAATTAAGAAAGAGCCCTTATAGCAGCGAACTTCTCTTCCGATAAGTTGACAGTTACAATGTACATCAACATCTAATGCATATGTTTGAGAATAGGCGAGCGGATCTAACATCTAATTTTAATTAGATTGCAGTTACATGTACGTTTGTCGCCATGTTTCGAGGGAAAATTATGATTATAAATTTTCAACTGAGTGTTGTCAAAATTTCATTAATGTACAATGTATTTACTCATAATTAATCTGTTTAGCATAAAATCGATGTCCGTGTAAATTATATTCTAACAATCCATAATAATTATTATCAATCGTACCCACTCCTAAGCATAACCTACTATATTCTATCATAATTGATGTAATTGTATGCAAAATTTACTACTATTATTGTATGACTATCTCTACATGAAAATTCCCTCTCCAGTTGGATTACGCGGCAGGCATCAAAAGATTTTACGGGCGCTTCGATAAGATAGATAAAGTATACACAAAGACTAGTAACTAAATGTCCATCAATTTCTAGCATCCAATGTGAAGCTCAATTTTTCCTGATTGACAAGGGTTCACAGGCCAGGTAAATTTGAAGGTGGTGCTTATTTTCTTGGGTCTTTAATCATAAATAAAAAAAATAGCAATAACATTTTTTTGAATGGGGCTATTTTCATAGGTTGGTCGGTTAAGGGCAAACAAACAATATTTTGATGTAGGCCTTACCTGTAACTATAGCAAACTGACATTTTCCTGTCTTCAGGCCACCGACTGCTAGATCCAATGCTGACAGACTCGAGCTACAGCCAGTGTCCACACTCATCATTGGCCCACTAAAGCCAAAGTGTTCCATCAGATGACCAGCCATCATAGGTACAGTTGTACCTTAAAAGATACTAACTTTGTACTGCCAACAACATTAAAGCTAACATGATGTACATATTTAATGATCATTTACTGTATTCATCCCATTGAGCACCCTGGGAAAAGGGGGGCAGTTATTTGGTACTATGTGTGGAAATATTTCCAGTGAAATTTGATCGACTTACAAGAAATTTTCAAATAAATATTTTTAAAATTCCAAAAGAGTGAACCTCCATTATTACATTTCTTATTTTGTCATCAATAAAATGTTACATAATACTGGGGGCAATGTAATAAAAGTTGCCAGGGAAATTTAAGAAAAATATCACTTAGAAATCATTGATCAGGGGTGATTTTTTTTTCTGTTTCTTTTGACTCTTGAATTTATTTACAGCTTATCTTAAATATTAATAATTTTTCATGTTCTTATTCTCTTTATTAGGGGTAACAACTAAATATTCATTAATTATCAAACTTGACTACAAATTAATTATCATATGCCTTTGTAGACAGGTTGGGCTTTTCATATAAAAAAAAAATTCATCTAAAGATGCTTTGTCAAGTTTGGTTCCTTTTACATTCGCATGTAAAAATTTGATCCCCTATTGTAGCCCCACTCTAACCCAAGAGGTCATGATTTTTACAAACTTCAATCTCCACTTTGTCAGGAAGCTTTCAAGTAAAGAGGTATAGCGCTTTTGCTGACGAAACGGCCGACTCAGAAATCTAGAGGGAAAACACCAGTTTCCAAAAATAGACTGGTGTGTTATTTTTAAATATAAGACCAACGTTTTTGATGTTTCGTTAACCAAGATAAATTACTGCCGCAGTTTAGCATTACTGACATTTACATGAGCTGTTCTTTAATCAATAAACCATGTTCCTATGTGGAATGATGTACAATATTTTCATAGGTGCATTCATATCAACAACCCTTTTACATATGGCATTACTTAGCTCACTGTATTTTTCTGACATGGCTGCAGCACCTTTAATAGATTTCATCAGTTCATTTGCCTTTGGTTGATAATTCGAGTGTTTAGCTTTGCCTAAATATCATATGACAGTTGCTACATGAGTTTTTATGTTTACTTTTGAGAAGTCAAAACTGTATAACAGTTATTTTCCTCCTTTGACCTATTTTTATTACATGCTGTGCATTTGTGTCCCTTTTCTTGTAGTATTTGTTTAGCTTTTTGTCAGCCACATTACGGTTTGAAAAACCTGTGCACACAGGAACAGGTTAGTGTAAACAAACGGAACTACAGTGATCTCGGTATAAATTACTTTTCTTTAAGTCGTAACTTGCAAATATTGGAAGTTATGATGAAAATTACTAATATTTGTTAAAATATATGTATCACATTTATCCCCCCCCCCCCCCCCCCCCCCCCCCCCCCCCCAGAAAACGACCCAAAATAAAAAACAACAAGAGGCCCATGGGCCACATCGCTCACCTGAGTCACCTTGGCCCATATCTGAAGACTTTCCATATATATTTGCATGTAAAACCTTAGTCCCTATTATGGCCCAAACTACCCTTTGCAAACTTGAATCTACACTATGTCAGAAAGCTTTCATGTAAATGTCAACTTTTTTGGCCCAATGGTTCTTGAGAAGATTTTTAAAGCTTTTTCCTATATTTGTATGTAAAACTTTGACCCCCCCCCCCCCCCACACACACACACTTGTGGCCCCATCCTACCCCCCAGGGGCCATGATTTGAACACAATTGAATATGCACTATGTCAGAAAGTTTTCTTGTAAATATCAGCTTTTCTGACTCAGTGGTTATTGAGAAAAAGATTTTAACTATATATTTGTATGTAAAACTTTGATCCCCCCTTGTGGCCCCATCCTACCACCCGGGAACATGATTTGAACAAACTTGAATCTGCACTATGTCAGAAAGTTTTCATGTAAAAATCAGCTTTTCTGGCTCAGTAGTTCTTGAGAAAAAGATTTTAACTATATATTTGTATGTAAAACTTTGATCCCCCTTGTGGCCCCGGGCATTCAACCTCCGGAGCCCATGATTTGAACAAACTTGAATCTGCATTATGTCAGGAAGCTTTCATGTAAATCTCGGCTTTTCTGGCTTAGTGGTTCTTGAGAAGAAGATTTTTAAAGTTTTTCCCTATATATTTGTGTGTAAAACTTTGATCCCTCCTTGTTGCCCCATCCTACCCCCGGGGAACATGATTTGAACAAACTTGAATCTGCACTATGTCAGAAAGTTTTCATGTAAAAATCAGATTTTCTGGCTCAGTAGTTCTTGAGAAAAAGATTTTAACTATATATTTGTATGTAAAACTTTGATCCCCCTTGTGGCCCCGGGCATCCAACCTCCGGAGCCCATGATTTGAACAAACTTGAATCTGCATTATGTCAGGAAGCTTTCATGTAAATCTCGGCTTTTCTGGCTTAGTGGTTCTTGAGAAGAAGATTTTTAAAGTTTTTCCCTATATATTTGTGTGTAAAACTTTGACCCCCCCCCCCTTGTGGCCCCATCCTACCACCGGGGGCCATGATTTGAACAAACTTGAATCTGCAATATGTCAGGAAGCTTTCAGGTAAATTTCAGCTCTTCTGGCCCAGTGGTTCTTGAGAAGAAGATTTTTAAATGACCCCACCCTATTTTTGCATTTTTGTGATTATCTCCCCTTTGAAAGGGACATGGCCCTTCATTTGAACAAACTTGAAAGCCCTTCACCCAAGGATGCTTTTGGCCATGTTTGGTTGAAATTAGCCCAGTGGTTCTGGAGAAGAAGTCGAAAATGTGAAAAGTTTAACAGACAGACGGACAGACAGACGACGGACAAAAAGCGATCAGAAAAGCTCACTTGAACCTTCGGTTCAGGTGAGCTAAAAAAAACAACAACAAAAAGAGATTGGGAAAATTTAATTGTAAGTTTACTGAACACCTAAACCACTTGGCCACCCAGGCATGTAAGTTTAAAGGTTTAAAGGACACATCTCATGTTTTCAAAGTATACAATATTACATGCATTTTGTCTTCTTTATGCTTACAGTAATTAATTCTAATAGTTCGTTCGCCGAAATTTTGCGATAATTAACCACAATACAGACTTAAATCTAAGCCCCGATTTCAAAAAGTCAAGTTAATTAGGTAGGTAGTCACGTGATACAGTGACGTCACATGCGCCCTTCGGATTGTGAAAGTACTGCGAGATATTATTAAAAACTCAACTTTTAGGGGCCTAATTAATTTACCATGGGCAACATTTAAATCGATGTTGATAAATTGTCCGAGTTTTATATGTGTTCGCCACCAGTGCACACATATAACGATGTAAATACCCAAATATAGCGAGTAAAGCTTGCATGAAATCGGCAAAATTGTGAGTAAATAATGTTTATATGGGTCGCTGTCTACAAACTGTTTTGGGGATGTTATTCCTTTATACATCTGTAATTGGCGTTGTTTTTCTAAAATGAACAGTGCAATCATTATTTATTTTTGGATTAGACAAATTATGATACGTTAAATTGTTGACAACTAGGCCCTATGCCAAGCTATTGTCACGCGTGCATTTCGGAAAGAAAAAAAAAGACAACACACACACAAATCAATAAAAATATTCAAATTAAAGTGGTAATCACATTATTTTATTTTGATAAAGCAATCTTATTACTATTTTTGAATTGTGATCCGCACGTCTTTAGGAAGTACGAAGTGGGAGCACGGCGTTATAGCCTACTGATGCACTCAAGATGCTACGAGTTCAATAAAGAAATAATTTTATAACTCAATTTAAAGTTAGGAAATACAATATTCTATTATTTGTATAATTAAAAGTTCAATTATTTTGTATCTTTATTTTTTGTTGTTGTAAATCTACCAGTTGGTAGAAGTTACATTGTATCGTCGATATATGTTGTTACAAGGTGAAGGTCAGTTGATCCGAGTGTGTATTGAATTTGAAGAGCAAATCAGAATGTATGCTATAGGCCTACCAGTGCTTATAGCTTCGATATATCCATTTTCTCGCAGTTTATCAGGGTCTCTGTCCAAGCGATGTTTGAAAAGGTGACTGGGTGTGTTTTTTAAGGTAAAGTTCTTGCTCCAACAAAAAAATTATCCACGTCTTTTTTCTCGTACCTCCCTTCGAAAAATTGAAAAATACTCAGTCTAAATCCTTTCTACCGACAACTAGTACACTCGAGCACGGTACAAAACATCTAATGCATTATTATTTACAAGCCGTTAACTTGACAATTGGTTTTTTGTCGATTAAATCTAATCTGTTTATGAAATGGCTAATAGATGTTTTCAAACCCGAGGGCGCATATGACGTCACACAAAATGGCGCGTAAACTAGCGAAAGAAAATATGCATATCGCAAGATTTGAATTTCATCGCTTTCAAACTCGAAAACTACGCAAAATATTTCATTTAAAACACATTTAAAGTAGTTTTAGGCATAAAAAGAGTTAATTTTGCTGAAAAAATGAAAAAGTTTAGAAACATGCGTTGTGTCCTTTAACGTTTGACAGGATGCTAAATCTCAAGGTAAATTTTGAGAACGATTTTTTTCAGATTTTAGCCATTTTCAACCAGTGGCTTCCTCAAATGGACTTATGTACAGTCATATTCAATTAAAACAATTTCATTGTTTTATTTCTGGTTTAGGGTGGCCTTTTGCAACAGTTTGCAATTTTTAGGCCCATTACGTTACATCTACTATATACTCTATATAATCACGATGATGTTTATGCCTATCAAATAAAGATACTATCAACATATAGATATCTTTATCGAGTAATTTGGGTGAACACAAGTATAAACTGACATTGTATAGCAGAATATTTGTAAAAAATGATATTCAAGAAAAAAGTATTTATGTAGGCGAAATTGCATACCAAGTGTGCTGCTATACTCCTTTCAGCCTTTCTGGCCCAGTGGTTCTTAAGAAGATTTTTCAATGACCCCCATCCTATTTCAGTATTTTTTGTGATTATCTCCCCTTTGAAGGGGCATGACTCTTCATTTGAACAAACTTGAATCCACCTTCTCCTAAGGATGATTTGTATCAAGTTTGACTGAAATTGGCCTAATGGTTCTGGAGAAGATTTTTTCTAAATATATATATATATATATATATAAACTTGGTCCTATATATTGGAATATAAACTTGGTCCTCTGGTACCCCTATTGATATTTAGGTTACATGGTCAAAGGCTCTATTTGGACATATATATATATATATATATATATATATATATATATATATATATATATATATATATATATAATCCTGGACCAAAATATAAGTAAATATCCACACAAGTAATAGTATAATAAAGAAAAATTAGAACGCCGAAAATAACTCAACCGGTTTCATTTTCAAAAGTTACGACTCTTGAAAATTGAAAATAAAACCGGTTGAGTTATTTTCGGCGTTCTAATTTTTCTGTATTATATATCTATATCTATATATATATATATATATATATATCAGCATAGTAAAACCTTGATCCCCTATTGTGGCCTCATCCTACTCTTGGGGGCCTTGATCTAAACAATTTGAATCTCCACTCTTATGGCCAGGTTATTCTTGAGATGGTTTTTAAAGCTTTTCCTTATATACATGTATTCTGAAACATGTAATACTTTGATCCCCTATTGTGGACCCACCCTACCTCCAGGGGTCAATATTTTAACAAACTTGAATCTCCACTATGTCATGAAGCTTTCATGTAAATTTCCGATTTTCTGGCTCTGTAGTTCTAGATTTTAAATGGTTCCCCACCCTATTTTTGCATTTTTGTAATAATCTTCCCTTTGAAGAGGACATGGCCCTTCATTTGAACAAATTTGAACACAAGGATGTTCATATCAAGTTTGATTGAAACTGGCCCAATGGGTCTGGAGGAGAAAATGTTCCTATATAACTGCATGTAAAACTTTGATCCCCTACTGTGGTCCCACCCTACCCCTGGGAGCCATGATCTGAACAAAGTTGAATCTACTCTATATCAGGAACCTTTCAGGTAAATCTCCATTAGGGTATCAAAGTTTTATATTCTGATATATAGTAAAATTCTTTTAAAATCTTCTTCAAGACTCACTGGGCCAGAAAAGAGAAAATTTACATGAAATCTTCTAAGACAGTGCAGATTCAATTTTGTTCCAATCATGGTCCCTGGGGGTAGGGTAAGGCCACAATAGGGGATCAAAGTTTTACATGTGCAACATGAATACATGCACAGTGAAAATCTTTAAAAATCTTCTCTAGAACCATTGGGTCAGAAAAGTTTACATTTAAATGAAAGCTTCCTAACATAGTGCAGATTCAAGTTTGTTCAAATCATGGTCTCCAGGGGTAGGGTGGGGCCACAGTAGATGATGAAAGTTTGATATGGGAATATACAGGAAAACAATAAATGTTTGTAATACATATATGTGTCCATGGTGCAAAATTGAAAAGGGTAATACACATGCATCATTTAATTGATAGTAGCGTCAAAACAATCAAGATTCCGAGCAGACAATATTTTCGTATGTCCAAATAGAGCCTTTGACCATGTAACCTAAATATCAATAGGGGTACCAGAGGACCAAGTTTAGTGTCAATCAAACAAAAAACTATAGAAGACAATATATTACAATGTCCAGTTTGACCCTTGACCTTTGACCAATGTGAACCCAAAATCAATAGGGGTCATCTACATCTTCTGATGTACCAGCATATAAAGTTTGATGTCTGTCAAGCAAAGGGTTCTCTAGATATTGATTGGACAATATCTTCCTATGTCCAAAGTGGATTGACCCTTGACTATGTGAATCAATAGGGGTCATTTACTCCTTGGGATGTACCAGTGTACCAAGTTGATGTCTGTCAAGCAAAGGAATATCAAGATATTGAACAGACAGTATTCTCCTGTGTCCAGTTTGACACTTGACTTATGTTACCTCAAAATCATTTATTACTTATGATGTACCAGTGTACCAAGTTTGATGTCTGTCAAGCAGGGTTCCAACTTCGACTAAATACCTTAGGGGCCAAGTGGGTCCCCAGTTAAAGTGATGAACGAGATAAACTACAATTACTTCAACATACCAAAAACTTTAGCCAAAAAATATAAAACAAAAGCTTGAAATTGACACAAGTATTTCGAAGAACCTAAATTAAGTAAATCAATTACATTTCCTGACTCTTTGCAAGCATTTCAACAACATTGTATTTTATTTAATTTTACCTTATATATGCTTAGAGCAGGGTTAGTTTTCATACATAATCAAACTGAAATTCCATACACTTCCCAAGATATGTAGAAATGAATTACGGTAAGTAAAATACCTAATATTTTTTAATCAAAATTTAGCTTGGCCCTTGCACTGTACTGCTAAACAGAATGTTTGAGCATCATGTAACAAGCTAGCTATTACAATATGCAACATTAAATGTCACTTTTAAGTTGGATTTCTTAACCAAATTCATAAACTGAAGTCCGTAATAGCTCCAAGTAACTGAAAATTGTAAAACCGTCTGCACTTTCAATGAACGCTGCTATTTTGACTGGTGCCTCTAATTACCCAAAAAGGATGAAGGACCCATAACGATTTAGAGACTTAAACATCAATTTTGATCAGTAATAATTCATTATGGTACATGAATTACCTTAATAACAAGTGTTTAAAAAGATACACAGCACTTACTATGTTTTTCTCCAAACCACATTAACAAAAGTGTTTAACGATTTATGATAATGAGGTTATTAGGCATTTTTCTGAATTCATTTCTGCATTTCTTGGGAAGTATATGGAATTTCAGGATAAACTTTAGTAGTTATGTTAGAATACAGAGTAGAATTTTATACCATTTGGTTTACTGTTTTTTCATCGACGAACTTGGGTATCTCATATTCAGAGATCAATAGTTTTACTCTTTAAAGGTAAATTTGAACCCAAGCAATATAACTGCCAGTGATTTTGAGCAGACTGTGCCAGAAGTGTGCAGCAAGAGTGTGCTGCAACTTTGCTGCATTAATTGAGTGCCAGAGAAAAGAATTGCATATATGAAAAATACATTTCTGGTAAATGTGCCACGAACTGTGTGCCAGAAGTGTGCAGCAACTTTGCCACAAACAGTGTACCAGAGAAAAAATTTGCATCCAAACAAGAGATGTTTGTAAAACACATATGCCCCCCATGGTGCAAAATTGAAAAGGGTTATACACACACCTCATTTAATTGATAGTATTATCATCAATTCAAAGTATTCAGCAGACAATATCTTCCTATGTTAAGAGTGAATTGACCATGTAACCTAAAATTCAATAGGGGTCATCTACTTCTTATGCTGTACCAGTGTACCATGTTTGGTACGTGTCAATCAAGCAAATAATTCTTAAAATATAGGAGACAATATATTACTATGTCCAGTTCAACTATTGACTTTTGACCTCAAAATCAATATGGGTCATCCTCTCCTGAAGATGTACCAATGTACTAAGTTTGATGTCTGTCAAGTAAAAGGGTTATCAAGATATTGAGTGGACAGTATATTACTATGTCCAGTTTGACCCTTGACCATGTGACCTCAAAATCAATAGGAGTCATCTTCTCCTGAATATACACCAGTGTACTATTTAAAGTTTGATGTCTGTCGAGCAAAGGGTTCTGAAGATATTGAGCAGACAGTATATTCCTATGTCCAGGTTGACCCTTGACCTTTAAACATGTGACCTCAAAATCAATAGGGATCATCTTCTCCTGAAGATGTACCAAGTTTGATGTCTGTCAAGCAAAGGGTTCTCAAGATATTGAACGGACATTATATTCCTATGTCCAGAGTAGATTGACCCTTGACCTTTGACCTTTTGACCTGAAAAACAATAGGGGTCATCTTCCACTCATAACCAACCCACATATGAAATATCATTAACATCAAGTGAATGGTTCTCAAGATATTGAGCGGACAACATGTGGTTTACAGACCGACCGACCGACAGACTGACCGACCGACCGACAGTTGCAAAACAATATGCCCCCTCTTTTTCAAAAGGGGGCATAAAAATATTCTTGTGGCAAATGTGCCACAAGTAGTTGCAGCAAATTTTCCACAAATGCGCTGCAAATTTGCAGCAACTGTTTGGTAAGGGAAGTGCCTGAACTCACTATAACTGAGAGTTATGCATGTTTGTTTAATGAAAATTTGCCCAAGTTTATGTAGAAAATGATACCTCCTTGGACATACTAAATATTAAAACTATGGCAGAATAGGAGACGAAATAATGGTTCTAATACTTTGTATTGTTCAAATAACTCCATTTCAATACATATTTCATTTCATTACATGTATTTGGATTTCTTTTACATGGCATGAATTAATTAACCAAATATGTTAACAATTTTTGGGTTGTAGAAAAGAAATGCCAAAAAGGATTATGACACATATCATCTTAAGGACATAGGATACCCCAAAAAATTTTGCAACAGACATTTGAAAAACTATTTCAAATGGTTTAACATTGCTAAAAACCCATATTTACCTCCACATTTTCCTGTGAAAAACCACCTTTATTTTACATTATTCACAAATCTTTCTTGAATAAATACACAAAAATTGAAATCAAAAGAAAAAAAACCCTCTTTTTATTGGTGCATTTCATGTATTACACATGATTAATGAATTGTTTTGTTAATACCACTTTTCTCTTGGACATCTTGAAGCTGCATGTTGTTACATCCATGAGCAACAGGAAACAGTGCATAATCAAGTGTCAATTCAGATTACGTACTGTAAGGCGTATGATGCTATATTTCAAATCCTATTTCAATATACATGTACCTACAAATTTCAATCTCAGAGGAAATCTTAAATGATGGAATACCTATAGCCAGCAAATTTTTCCTACAGACGGTTAATTTTGTTATTTCTCTTATTGAAAACACTACTAACTTCATCAAAGAAAGCTAAAACCACACTTTACTAAGTTTATATAAAATGCTTACATAGTCTTGAGATGGATCCTCTTGATGTTTCCAGAGAATCATTGTCAGGAAGAAAACAGCTTAGATAAAGCCCTGTTATGTTACCCTGCAACACTGGCAGACAGAGGCCGGAGTCCACAATACATTCAGAACAAACTTCCAATAAATGCCTCAACATGGGGTTCATATGATGAACCTAAAAGTGCACATAAAAAGGCACTGTTCACAAGATAAAAACTTCACAAGGTTATACTTTGATAATAGGATACAGTTATTGAAAACAAGAAATGATTCAGAAATATATACCCCACCCCCACCCCCTACAATGATAAGTAAAACATTAGGGATGCCAAAAGTAACAAGTTGATGTTTATCAAGCAAAGGGTTCACAAGATATTGAGCAGACCATATGTTCTTATGTCCACAATAGTTTGACTTGATCTTTGACCATGTGACCTCAAAATATATAGGTGTCGTCTACTTTTTAGGGGCTACCTGTACACCAAGTTTGATGTTTAAATCAAACAAAGAATTCTCAAGATACCAGATATATTTTTTCTGATGGGAGTACTTTGACCCTGACTTCTGGCCATCTTAAATCAATAGAGTAATCTACCCTATAGGAGGTACAAGTGTACCGAGTTTGATGTCTATCCAGACGAGATTGCTACATGTAGTCATGTCCCCCATCGCAAAAAAAGTTTAAGAACAATAGACTAAGTCCCATAACTCCAGTAAAATTCGTCGAATTCAAATGACAGCGCAATATGATCAACTAAATATGGTGACTAACAATCCTACAATATTTGAACAAAATCCATTGAGCGGTTTTGGAGGATTTGTGTCCACGAAGTGTTTCTATAGTATAGCATGTACAAATTCAACAAAGTCCCATAACTCCTGTAAAATTTGTTAAATCAAAATTGTGGTGCAATATGATCAACTGCATATGGTGACCAACAATCCTACAAAAGAACACAATCCGTTGAGCGGTTTCAGAGGAGTTGCGTTCACAAAGTCAAGTGGGACAGGCGGACACCGGTATTTCTATGTCCCCTTCCGCATTTCGGTGGGGATAAAAAGGGCTCTGAAGATGTTGAGCATACAACACTTCGTTTACCAACTGACAGAGTGGTGCCTACCAGTATGCCTCCTATTTTACAAAGGCAGGCATAATTAATATCAACAAGCACTCTCTGAGAGTATTGCATGGCAATACATAGTCCCCACCGGTCACAAAAATTATTGGACCGCAACAATATTCAAAGTTCATAATCTAGGTTATGGTAAAGGGGGAAACTGGGGAACTAGGATAGGAATTCCAAATGTTTGGGAATCAACTAATATTCTGGTACAAGGAAAAAAGACAAATTTATAATTACATGTAGGTTTAAGTCTTTAACCAATTCAATGAACAGTGAAATGTAGGTTGTCATGAATAATTTAGCTACATTGTTGTATTACTATGCTAGAAGTTTTAATGAGCTACAGGAATAAGATTGATTGAATATCTTTTAACTTCCCTCTTGAGAATATTTCACTCATATGGAGACATCACCATTGCCAATGAAGGGCTGCAAAATTTAGGCCTATGCTTGGCACTTATGGCCTTTGAGCAGTGAGGGATCTTTATTGTGCCACACCTACTGCGACATGGGGCCTAGGTTTTTGCAGTCTCATCTGAAGGACCGCCCCATTTAGTCGCCTCTTACGACAAGCAAGGGGTACTGAGGATCTATTCTAACCCGGACCCCCACGGGATGCTACAGAAACTTGGATATAAAGTTGAAGCTGGTGTAGACTCCACCAATTATAAACTTTGTAGAGGCAAGCTAAAAATGTATCAACTATCAAATGAATATATCTGCAAGCACAACAAAATAAGTTACAAAAAAAACTGATAATTCACACTATTTTTTTTTTAAATCCAAGGGTCGTAACTCAGCAAAAAAGCACAAAATTAAAACTTTGTCTGCAACATGTTATGGCAAAGCAATGTACCAAATATCAAATGAATATCTGGAAGCGAAACAAAAATAAGTCCAAAATCTGATGATTAATGCTATAAATGTAAGGGCAATAAGTATAGTTAAACAAGAGGCCCATGGGCCACATCGCTCACCTGAGTCACCTTGGTCCATATCAGAAGACTTTCTATATATATTTGCATGTAAAACCGTAGTCCTTATTATGGCCCCAACCTACCCCTGGAGGCCATAGTTTTTGCAAACTTGAATCTACACTAT
>NC_079164.1:53839405-53929405 GCF_947568905.1 Ostrea edulis
TTTATGATTGAGAACTTTGCAATATAATTGATGTAGTTGAACAGAATTTTGAAATATTGCATTGAAATATTTGAAATATTATATTGTATTAAGAGACCGTCCAACGGAGAAAGGAAGAAAGGTCACACATGACAGGTGGTCTCTTAATACAGGTTGCTTAATTTTCGGAATTATAGGCATATATGTATATTTTTCATACACATAATTTTTAGGCAAATATCAAATTAAGAAAAT
This sequence comes from Ostrea edulis, assembly GCF_947568905.1. Classification (NCBI taxonomy): domain Eukaryota; kingdom Metazoa; phylum Mollusca; class Bivalvia; order Ostreida; family Ostreidae; genus Ostrea; species Ostrea edulis. The sequence continues at coordinate 53,839,640 of NC_079164.1, forward strand.
AACTACATCTATTCGAAATTTATTTAATAGCAAGTATAGTTTTAAAATGTGTAAAATCAAATCAATAATACTTATAATATTTTAAAATACAGCAAGTTGTGTTATAATTTACCATTAAATTCATAAAATTTTACATTTAGATTACCCTGAAAGAATAACAATCAATTTAACAAAATGCATGCATTGCTAAAACATAAGAACAATTCAATTTAAAGGGAAAGGCAACCCAAAAGATTTTTACATGATAAATGATAGGATTAATCATATGATAAAGATTTGTCATACAATTCTGTTGATATATGGCCTAGATATGCCTCAGTACTAATTTTAAAATGTCAAAAATTGAAATTCCCACGATCTATAGAGGCTGCCATGATGTGTAACTCTTTTGTATTCAAGACCACAAAAATCAATAATTTTGACGTCACACCGTCTGTTTCGGTTTTGATGAGATTCCAAGATCATCCACAGGTGCTTGGGTTCAGCCCCCCCCCCCCCCCCCCCCCCCTTTCCGAATAAGCTACATGAGTTGATTTAATTACTTTTTTCTTGAAAATAAGTCCTTTAAAAAAAAACATACCCTCACTGGTTATTATAACAGAACTTTTTTTAAAAAAGGGCTTATTTTGAATTATTTTGGACTTTATAGGTATGCAAGACGTTGACATGCATTAGAAATATTTTCAACAAAAAATTAATTAACATCTTCTTTTCTCAATTTCTAATTGCGAAAGAATGGGCTCAAATCTATACGGCTCCAAACTTACTGTTCGTGACTTGTCATGTTTACAGTGCTGCTGATGAAATAAACTGGAATAGACGGTGTGATGTCATAAATTAAACTCCAATGGCCACTCTCTTAGCAGCGGGTAATTTAAAATACACAATAGATTAATATTGATTTAATTGTTAAGCAAGGATTTTTGTAGTTAAAGACTGTCAATTACGATATCAGTAAGTGATACTTTATTCATAAAAGCAACTATGTGGTTAGGGTTGCCTTTCCCTTTAAGGTAAGGTTTGCAAAAATGTGTCATAGTTGTATCATGGGAAAATGTCATATTATTTACTTGTTATCTACTACCGCTGTTAACGTAGTTCCACACTCCTGTGACGTCATAGGATTTTGCAAAGTCAATGATTCAATGATAGGAACATAAATTTTGTTGGAATCTTTTTCAATAGTTATTGTAAAAAATCTTGTTAGCCATAAAACATTTCAAAAGTCTTAGTTATATTTGAATAGTCAATGATATGTTTCAAATTATTGAATCCAAGGACAATAACTCTGTTCTCATTAAATTATTTATCAAGTCCATAATGCGATAGATTTCCTATATTTTTGACAAACATTTTACCAAGGTGATAAGGAATCATTATCTGTGTCTTTTCATGAAATTACATAAAATTTTAATCCCGAGTGATTTGAAATAGCTCAGCTTTATGGTGCCATACTTCAGTTTTTGATGGGGGTATACATAATCTGGAAGCTATAGATTTGAAATTATTAAGGAAAGGTATGGATTTTTCCCCATGAATAACTATAACAGATGTAACTCTACTAATATAAACAGAAAAAATGATATGTAAACCATGCTATAAGGAAAGTGCGTCCACATTTGTTTGTTTTTTAACATTTTGGAGAATAACGCTAATTCAATAATTTTGCACATATTATTCTAAAACTTGATGAACATATTGAAAATGACATGTGTTTTAGTTATTGACATGTTTCCCGATAAATAAATGCAATTCAAAAAATATTTTGTTGTTTTTATATTAAAATAAAAACAAACAACTGTTTCCAATGAATTTCATAAAAATCTACATCGGGGTACATGACTTTAGTGATGTATGTAATGAAAATTAATATGGAAATCCTTAACTGTTTTGCCTTTTTCCATTACTCTGAATGTTAATTTATTGATTCCAAACAAAAAAATGCTACCTAAACCCCAAAAATCCAGGACTAAGGACCCACCTTAAGTGTCAAACATGTAAATCTCCATGACAAAATAATAATAATGTTTCTCAAATGATCATTAATATAAATTATTTCCTTTGGTATTATAAAAGTCTACATTTTTTTTTACATAGCATATGTGCTATGGTAATTTCCTTCTTATGCTGTGACCTTGAAATCGCCCCCAAATGGGCATCGGCATTTGGAATACATGGAGAAAGTCAGTTGGTTTGTAAACAACAGCATGGCTCTGGTAAAAGATGATGATCGGTACCAGTTGCTGATATTTTGTTTGAAACCATGAGATAATCATGCACATGTAATCTCTGCGAATCTTGGTAAGGAAAGTAGGATTTATTTTGATGCTGCTATAATTGATCATTGTTTGTGAACAGTATCCTCAAATTTGACAAGGTTCGACATTAACGAAGCTAGAAATTTTTATGACATATTTCCAAGCATTTCTTAAAATAAACCTGATCATGCTTTACTTCTCTGATTACATGCACTTTACATTTCAATGCTTATGTACAACATCTACTTGCACCGATCGAGCGACTTCTCACATGAACTTTGAAATGTAGAAAATGCGACTGATATGATCATGTACGAATAAAAGAGAGATCTTCTCTAGTATATCTTAAAATATTCTCAATTTTGTCCAAGGAACATCTGCATAACGGCAGGGATCTTGTGGACATAAAAACAGATTTGTTACGTGCCATTTTTACTAACTTTACGTCAATCCCCCCCCCCCCTACTAGATCCGCCACTGACCGGGTTTCATATTGTCGCGAAGGTTAGTCGTCTGTTCAACTATGTAAACAAACATCAAGCTATGGAACAAGAATAGGGGATTTATTTCAAAGATGTAGAATATAAGACAGGTTTGGGCTAATGAAATACGGAATTTATGATGAAGCGGGACCGTGGAAAACCCGCCAGGAAATTGAAGATATAGATATTGCATTGTATTGAATTTAAAAAAACAAACAAACCCAACATTATAATTTCTAATAAATGTGATGCTACAATACTAGATATCACTTATGGGCTGGAATTGTAAATTTTGTTCATGAAAATGCTCAATGTACCCTTCAAAAGTGGTACATGTACTATTATAAAACAAAGTGACAAATCACATCAATAAAATAATTCTTTCTAACATGATACCATGGAAACAAAGTCTGGTGGGTAGTAATTTTATATGCTTTCTTAAATGTTTATGGTCCAAATATTATGTTTAAAGTAAATTTTTTCTGACGTAGACATTGTAAAGGTGCTCAATATGCATTTTTTGTTACCATTGCAACCAATTCAAATTTTATTCAAGATATAAAGAGTGCTGTTTTTTTTTTGTGTTTTACAATAAAATTTCTACCAATTAGTATAATCTGATAGATAATACGCTTTTAAAAAATTCTACCAGCTTTTTATCCCATAAAGTTTCCTCGTGTAATTTTTATACAACTAGTATTCCCTTTTGTACAAAGATTCCGAAAATGTAAAACATCACAAAATTAAGCCCATCAAGTCAAAAAACGACACGAGTGATTTTTTTTAAAAAGTAAATTTTTAAAAGATAAATTCCTACTGAACATAATTAATATGCAACATGACTTTGTTCGCTACATGTCAAAATGTCGCAAACCTAATTACCTTAAAAAAGCATTGCATTTCTGTATTAAAAGGAATGTCTTTTAAAAATGTATAAATTACTTAAACATAAGAACAATTCAATTCAAAAAGCTTCTCTGGATGTAATTTTTTATTAAAATCATTGCATTTCTGTATGTGAATGTCACTATAAAAAATGCAAGCATTGCTATAAAAACATAACAGTTCAATTTAAGTAGCTTTTCTTGGGGTAAAAAAGTCATTGATTGAAGATTGCTTAAGTCCTTGATTGAAGATTGCTTCTCCTTTTCAACAACAATGCTAGAGATGTGTTCTTCAATTTGAAAGACATTATTGAATATTTCACAATAACAGTTGCGCACAGAAAAGGATTTAAGCTTTTCAACAAACTCTAATGCTTCCTTGTTAGTAACACATCTATCTATCACATCCTCCTCCTCATCATCGGTGTCATCAATTTCACTTAGAAGTTAAGAAGCTGGTTTAGACCAGTTAATGTCAGCACAAGTAGAAACAACACTGTCAATCTCCTGTAGTTCCCTTAACTCACACCCGAACAGTTCCTTAGATAACTTTATAACTGTGAGGGGAATGTCGTCCTTGTCACCATCAGTAATATCAGATTCTCAGGATCAATTTGTAGGGATGAACTGTTTGAAAAGCTAGCCTTCAAAAAACATTTCTCTATGGTGATCGGTTCCGTCTCCTTCCATGAGCTTGTCAGCCAGTAAATTGCGTTGAGTACGTTTATCTGTTTCAAAAGGTCTGGACCACTGACACTAGGTTGTCTCTCCCTTTCTTTGACCATATGGATCATCTCGATCTGTTAAAATTGGACATGAATATAAGTGGCCTTATCAAAACATCATAGTAAATAAGAAAGATTAGTCAGCTTTAATTTTATCAAAACAGCTTATTATAGACCATGCATACTAGTTGACACAAATTGCTAAAAACAAAGGCGGGACTGGTACTAACCTGTGGCTTTCTGAATTTGAGCTTCACAGTTTATATAATCCCCTGATCCATTGGCTGGGTTTTAAAGGTGGTGTTTGGTGGAAAAAACTTACTGAGTGTTAATTGCAGGCGAGAGGTGGCATTGTCCACGAAAAGTAAAAATTTTCTATTTTGACGTTTCATTTTTTAATTAAAATTTTTCATCCACTCTTTGTAAATGGTGCTTGTCATCCATGCTTTTTTGTTAAAGCGGAACATTACAGGTAACTTTTTTGGATCTAGTTTTTGGAAACATCGGGGCTTTCTACATTTTCCGATGACAAGAGGTTGTATTTTTTCACCAGTCATGCTGGAGCAAAGAGCGATGGTTATCCTTTCTTTAGATCTTTTTCCACTGGCACAATCCTGACCTTTGATATGAAAAGTTTTTCTAGTTGTCTTTAAAGAATAAGCCAGACTCATCCATGTTGAAAATTGTCTTGCTGGAAAATCCTTCATACAAGTTAGGCAATTTTTGTTTCCAGTCGTGTACCCTGGTATTGTTCACATCTCCCCCCTCTCCACTCATTGTTGCTAACACAATATTGTTTCTCTTAAAACTTTCAAACAAGCCATTAGAAGCTTTAAAAGTTTCATTCTTGAAATCTTTGGCAAATTTTAAAGCTTGTTCTTTTAGAAGCCATCCTGTCACATTCATCCGTCGAGCGATGGCCCCCTTGAACCACTCATGTTAGCCAATTGATCTCCTCATTACCGGTAAGGTATCGATGTCTCTTACTGTTTGTGGGAACATTGTTTTCATAATTGCTCAAAATTTCAGTCTTCCTTTTCCGTAAATTCTGAATTTGGATTTTACCAACACCAAGATCATTAGCAATTTCATAGGCGGGTTTCCCAGCATCTAAATGTTTAATCGCAACAATTTTTTGTTGCAATGATAAAACAGTCCGCTTAGGAGAAGCCATTCTTCACATGAACACGATTAAAATACAACTCAAAATGAATAAATTTCTAGTGTTGAAATTTACTCACCATCGAATCATTAATGCCCTAAGGCAATAATGACCAACCAAAAATAAACAAGAGATGTAAAAAAAAAAAAAACAAAAACAAAAAAACTTGTTAAACATATATGCCCCCATGGTGCAAAATTGAAAAGGGTTATACACATGCATCATTTAATTGATAGTACTAGTTCTATCACCAATTCAAAATATTGAGCAGACAATTAACATCTTTCTATGTCAAGAGTGGATTGACCATGTGACCTAAAAATCATCTACTCCTTAATTATGCTGTACCAGTGTACAAAGTTTGGTGTATATGGGGTCATCTACTCCTTATGCTGTACCAGTGTACAAAGTTTGGTTTCAATCAAGCAAATAATTTTTAAGATATAGGAGACAATATATTACTATGTCATATTTGACCCATGACCTTTGACCAAATGACCTCAAAATCAAGAGGGGTCATCTTCTCCTAAAGATATACTAGTGTACCAAGTTTGATGTCTGTCAAGCAAAGGGTTCTCAAGATATTGAGCAGACAGTATATTCCTATGTCCAGTTTGACCCTTGACCTTTGACCATGTGACCTCAAAATCAATAGGGATCATCTTCTCCTAAAGATATACCAGTGTACCAAGTTTGATGTCTGTAAAGCAAAGGGGTCTCAAGATATTATAATAAGCAGACAGTATATTCCTATGTCCAGAGTAGATTGACCCTTGACCTTTGATCTGAAAAACAATAGGGGTCCTCTTCTACTCATAACCAATCCACATATGAAATATCATTACAATCAAGTGAAAGATTCTCAAGATATTGAGTGAACAGCATGTGGTCGGGGGGGGGGGGGGGGGGGGGGGGGGGGGCATTAAAAAACAACAACTATATAGGCCTATTTAGAGAATAATTTGGATTTTATTTCTAGCTGAAATTGAAAAAAAAAAAGCATATGTGTATTTGTTAATTAAAAAAAAACGTAAGTGTTTTTATTTTCTCATTTTAATTAATATTGATTTCTTAATCAGTGTACGTGTTTATATTCATTTATACACTAACAAGTAACCAAGTGTTATGAAAGATAACTCGGACAAAGCATGTTATGAACGATAACTCGGGAGAGACATATGAAATCGAAAGTAGAAAAGTGGAAATCAGACAGTCGTTGAATAAAGTTAAATATATGTGAAAAAACACTAAATGGTTGTGAAATTCATGGTCGTTGGTCGCGTTAGACAGGTGGTTGTTTAATAAAGGTACACTATATAAGGAAAAGCATTGGGGGTACTTTTTTTTGCTCACATACAGCAGTGGGTCGTTTAATACAGTGGGTCGCTATGACAGTTTTGACTGTACTAGATCTACCAGTGATTTTTCTACATTTTTAACAAGGATCCTGTGGCTTTCGAATTGGGAAAAATTGTCGACATTTCAGTCAAATTGGGGAAAAATCAATTTTATCGTACATAAGTTTTAAAATCATATCAAACATTATATTATCTTTATTTTACACATCAAATTTTCTTTAACCTTCTAAAATTTTCAACTATTCTATCCAAATCATCATTCCCATAACTCTTTGTCAAGTCTTAAGTACAGTATATAATTCACATCGAATGTTTATTTTTTTTCAAATACATTTTCCTTTCATAATTCTAATATTGGGAAAAATGCAAGGTAAACTGGGAAAAAATTGGCAATTTTTAGGAGGGGAAAGGGCTGAAATTCGGACCCAAAATGGGCCTAAAAAATCACTGACTACAGAAATCAGAACAGCAATACGGCAAACAACAATCATGTAAATCAACTTAAGGAGGTATACTACACCAGAGAAAATTGATGTAGATGAATAATATGTTTTAAAGTTGAAAACTTTCAAATTTACTTTATTTTGTCAAAAAATACAGTTTTAGTAGAAGGTAATCTGAATTTAAAACTCCTGTTGGACTCAAACCTGTGACCTACAGTTCAGCAGTCGGTATTCTAACCTACTGAGCTACTCGGCTAGGTATTTAAATGGAAAAGGAAATGTCAAATATTGCTGATATCGATTTTTTCATCCATGTTTTTAAAGGAAGTCAGCCATTATGACGATGTAGAGTACTACCTTAAAGTGAATCATTCATCAATGACATATACTCTGATTTGTCAGAATCTTGAATGAAACCACACATATACCACAAATGTTTCTGTTTTTTAATTTGTTTTTTAATTAGCATAATAACTGTAGTATTTTTGGAATAGGTAAGCTTTATCACTTCACCCATCTGAATGTCACATTTTAGAATCATCTTGATGATTAAAGGATCATCATGAAATTACAACTGTATCGCTCAGATCAATGAAATGTATGAAAGGTGTCAGGTGCAAATATGAACTAAAATCTCAAATTCAGAGGTTGAAAATCTGTGAATATCTAAAGTTAAACTTGGGGGTAATAAAATGTATCATAATGATTTGTAATGGGGAATTAACATGTTCATCACTATATATAAGTTTACAACAATTTACATCAATGTTTTCCGATTCTGGGAGTCGGGCAGCAACGCCTGCCACAAGTGTTTCAGCCATTGCTGAGGCAACCTATGGAAGTTCCTTTCAGCATAAGAGGATTTCCTGAAAAATATATATTTAAAAAATTCATATAAGGAGCTTAAGGTTGAGATTGCATTAGGCATTATGTGGTTTATTCATGTAGTATCTAAAGAGAGACTATTTTCATTTCTGATTCCCAAATACATCATGTGCTTGAGCATCAGTCATATGACAGACAATGGGAAAAAAGACTTGTCAGATATAACCAGACACAGGGTAAAGTGAAAATATATTTAGAAATATACAAGTCAAAATAAAATACAAATGAAAAACCCCTGATGTTTTACTCATCTTTTCCATGTAACCCCCCCCCCCCCCCCCCCCCCCTGTTAATTTTCAGTCTTACAAAATGTAAATTTAATTCCCAAACTACTAGGCCTGCTAAAATCATAATATATAATGTTTTAAATTTCATATGATGTACATAGAGTTATATAGTGCACAGAAATCTGATATGCTGGATATGTAATATCCAAGGGAAACACGGGTTACGTAAAAGAGTCTGACATTTGGAGCAAATTCCTAACACTTGCTGTTAATATCTTTTTCTCAATTAGTTCAGTTAATTCTTATAATATAAAAAATAAGAAAGTTTTCTTGTTGATAATTGCTTGGCCAGGGATAGACATTAACTTTTCATCTTTACTTGTCCAAATGAAAAACTTAGTTGTCCAAAATATTTTAGACTCTCATCCAGTAATTCTGATTATCTCTCTCTGTCAATTGATGATACAGTACAATCTACTAGAATGGGCCTTTGCTATAATCTGATGATTCGTTAAAGAAAACAACAATATATGTTGTTGGACTTTACTTTCTAATATTTGATATTCATCATTAACACAATTATTATAATAATCACATTTCCTACTGAAAAAATCACTTGCCCCATCGGGAAAGTGTGTATTGAGTTTCACTTGTCCGTACTGGGTTTACACTTGCCCTGGGCAATCAGACAACCGTTAATGTCAATCCCTGCTTGGCTTGAAAGAAGAAAAACAAGAGGCCCATGGGCCACATCATTCACCTGAGTCACCTTGGCCCATATTTAAACATTTTCCCTAAATATTCACATGTAAAACTTTGATCCCTGGTGGTAGGTTGGGGCCATGATTTTACAAACTTGAATCTGCACTATGTCAGGAAGCTTTCATGTAAATGTAAACTTCTTTGGCACAATGGTTCTTGAGAAGAAGATTTTTAAAGATTTTCTCTATATATTTATATGTAAAACTTTGATCCCCTATTGTTCGCCCCATCCAACCCCCAGGGGCCATGATTTTAATAAACTTGAATCTGCACTATGTCAGGAAGCTTTCATACAAATTAGGGCTGTGTGGTGCACCAAAAATTTTGGTGCACCGCGATTCATACCATTCAATTCGATGCATCGATTACAAATTCCGGATTTCGGTTCGGTTTAGATTTTACATACCGTAAAGTATCGAGTATTGTGCACAGTTTTTTTCCAGAAATTCTTACCCAGAAAGTGGGGGGTGCGCACAATCCATGTGACTAAATATATCATCCTTTTTTTACAGGTCTAAGTTCATGTCACCAGTGACAATTTTCGCTGTCATAGCTCTTATTATACTTGTTCTATGCAAAATACTTCCGGGTTTTAATCGCATTATTTGTATGCTAATGCACGTATAGCAATTACAAGCACCTAGTCTAAACATCTACATAATAAATTATTTTGAAAACAAGTGTTTGAAAACAAACTTCGTATTTTCTTAGTTTCTGCCGCCATATTTGTTTACCGGGTAAACTTGTGGTCGGCCCGACTAATATAAACTGGTACCTATATGACAGTATGGCAGTGAATGGTCGCTAAGTAGGACTGAAAGAAAAGAAATAAATTCATTTTTCTTCGTAATTTGTTGTTTATTTAATATACGCTCCTGTTGAAGCTGTATTATTTTGAATTAATTTATGAAGAAAGGCAACTTGGAAAAATCGGTAAGTACAGTGTATATGCGTATACTCAGGGAAAAAAATAATAAAATCAGAAATAGCTGCGTGGTCTTTTGTTACGTATTCTGAATCGCTGACTTGTTAAGCAATTAATATCGGATGTCCCTTATTTGTCTTTGAAATAAACTGCTCAATGTCCAATTTAATTACATGTCGCCGGTGTGTATCCAACTGTTTATTTAACAATTTACCCAGGTGTGTTTTGTATTTGCTATAGTACTGGTGTCAAAACAGAGAAACGGAAATTAAGTTTACAATTTTATTATGAGAACGTATTCAGCTACATATTTTCAAATACAACACTAAGCACCAAGTATTGTAAAATAGTAAAACACATAAGAACTACATAAAATGAACTGTATATCAAACTAAAATGTCGCAAGCACTAGTAATTTATTTACAACACGGGTTCTGGCTTCAATTGCATTCCCTAAGTAGCCTAGTCAATTTGAAAATAAACATTGAAGAAATTGCAACAGAAATAAATTCAACTTTATATTGTAGAGCTTTTCAATGTAAACATTATATGAAAACCTGAAATCTCAACTCACTGCACAGATATGAAAAAAATATTGATGATTTTTTTTTAAAAACGGAATTTGACAACGGTACTGTTGGGCTGTCGTACTATTTGTTTTGGTGAATCAGTATGACGTCATATGCATAATGGATATACTGCAATCTAATATTTTCGTCTTTTCAATATGCTGATATTTTTTTCTCATCATTTTTCGGATTCTAATCAACATGAGGTAAGTTTACTATCAGTCATTTTTAACTTTATTACTGTATTGATTGATGTTTGCAGTTAATATTAAGCTCTAAATATAATGACTTTCCACGATTAGATAATTTGAATAATAAAACAAGCAAATGGTTATATCTACTTGCCTTTTCCACCCCGTATATATTATATAATTTCATAATATCAATTGAATGCTGAAATTCGTGATGATTAATGCATAATATAGGCTTATTGCGAATTTTCTCTGATAAAAATGCTAATGACGCCATCCCTTTGCAGACGAATTTTTAAAGTATGGAAACCAGTTCGGGCGAGAAATTCGTATTTTTAAAAAATTATTTTATCTGTCAAAAAACTGGTAAAAACAATATGAATAATTGCATTTCATTTATTATTTTGTTGTTAAATTTCCTTGGAACTCCGTTTCAAAGAGTACAATTTCCATTTTAATTGGAAACAATGGATCATTTGAGTTTTGTACATAGACTAGGCCTATATGTCTTTTTCAAGCGATTTTCAAATTTACATTTAATTATTGTTTAATTACTTTGTTTTAGTTCTGTATCAATTTCACGTATATAATATTGTTATCGTCATATAATTTTATCGAATCCATTTATTCTCAGTTGATTATGAAATTTATATTGTTCATTCCATTTAATTTCAGTAACCAAACGCCTACCAACGGGATTAATTGTGTGATTTGCTGTGGAACCGTGAAGCCAGAAGATGCTGTTGTTCTCACTACAAAAGGTAGCGAAAACATTAATCTTGCCAGCCGAGAACGAGGCAAAGAACTGTTCACCAAACCAATGCAAAAAGTTCATGAAAAATGTCGCTGTGAATTCATCCATGCTCACTACATCGAAAAGGAGACTGTTAAACGAAATAGTGCACACTTGTTATTTTCTAGTGAGTGTGAAGCGACACCATCAAAACTGAGGTCAAACTATTCATTTGATTTTCGTGATGATTGTTTGTTTTGCGGCCAGCAAGTTGTTAGAAAAGGATCTACAACAAAGTGGTATCCAGTTCGGACACTAGAATTTCAAACCACGCTTTTGAAAGTTTGTGAAAAGCGAAACGATGACTGGGGAAGGATAGTAAAGGGTCGAATAGCATCAGTCAGTGATCTGCATGCAGCAGATGCAGTCTACCACCATGTATGCAGTACCAATTTCAGAACCTCGAAAGCAATGCCAAAAAAATTCTCTGCAGATAAAAGTACATGTGAGCAGAATGAAAGCGGTAGTCCCTCAACACTGCAATCAGAATTTGATGACATGATTAGCTTTTTGAATGATTCTTATGAGGAGCAAGTAACTGTCAACAACTTAGTCATCAAAATGCAATCACTTTGTGGAGAAAAGGCTTACACGACAAAATGGATGAAACAGAAGTTGAGGGAACACTATGGTGATCGCATTGTTATGTCAGACAAACAAGGACGGAAAGATGTTATAACATTTCGCAAAACGGCTTCAAGTATCTTGCACAGTTTGTATCTAAAAGGCTTAAATAATGAAAGCGAGGAGGAAGAGAAAAGGAAGATAATAAAAAGGGAAACTTGGAAGTAGATGATCTTAATGAAGAAAGAGTCGTTCAGTTTCTTGAAGATGAAATCAATAGAAAAAAGTCAATCTTATCTAAGTCGAGAACAGCCACATTATGGATAACGTTCATGGAAATGATATCAGTACTCCGAAAGTTCCTGATTGCTGAACGAACTGGGAATTGGTTGCTCCATCTCGAATCAATTCAAGATATGCTCCCATACTTTGCAGCCACGGGACATAACCTATATGCAAAATCTGTTTATATCTACCTTAACCAAATGCAAGCATTGAAAACAAGCCATCCTGACATCCACGAAATGTTTTGCAAAGGTCATCATATAATTCGAAGGACCAATCAATTTTGGGCAGGAATTTCTACTGATCTGGCAATAGAGCAAATCTTAATGCGAAGCATCAAGTCCAATGGAGGTTTGACTCGCGGTCGTGGTCTTGGAGAAGCGCAAAGAAATATGTGGCTTCTTTCAATGCCAGTTTGTTCTGAGGTTAATGGGACCATGCAGATTCTCACTAAAACAAAATACCAAGCAAATGATCAACATGTCGAGACATCAAATTCTAGAACTCAGAGGGACTGCAAAGACATAAATATAATCATAGACTATCTTAGAGACCACGATCCTTTTACTCTTGACAATCTTTGCCTCCGCAACATTGAGACTGGTGTAACTGCTGATGAGCATGTTAATGCTGACAAAGCTAGAGAAGTTGGCCTGGGGATGGACATTTTACAGACAATTCAGAGTTGTTCAAATTTGAGCTATCGAGTTTACCACCTTCCATGTTTGACAACAATGACTTTCCACGTGAAGCTTCTAAAGCTGTGTTGGCTGACGTCATCTGGGACGATAAGTGTCTGGCTGACGGTCAAATGGAACAGGATGCCCAGTACGTCTTGGATGGTGGATCGCTTTTACAAAGAATTCCACGGGAGGTGGGGACAACATTTTCAAAATTATGTTCAATCTACATTGACCATGTAAAGAGGACTTATCCAGAAGCAATTGTAGTTTTTGATGGATATCCAGATTGTCTAACAATGAAAGATGTTACACACATGCGGAGATCCAAAGGACATAAAACAACAGATGTTTTATTCACGGAGACCATGCCATGCAAGATGAAGAAAGAACTTTTTCTTGCCAATAACAGGAACAAACAGAAATTCATCAATCTACTGGCCTCAAAAATGCAAAATGAAGGCATTGAGGTACTTCAAGCTGATGACGATGCTGATCTTCTCATAGCAAAAACTGCCCTTGCCTGTGCAGAAAGCCGAATAACAGTTGTTATAGGAGAGGATACTGACATCCTAGTTCTTCTTTGCCATCATTTTCGTGATCACTACAAAGACATTATTTTTCGGTCAGCAAAGCAAATAAGTGGTAAAACCTGTAGAATATGGAATATAAACAGAACCGCAAAGGTGCTTGGTCCAACTACATGCAAACATTTGCCATTTGTTCACGCCATATCGGGTTGTGACACAACCTCTCGATTATATGGTATTGGGAATTTTGATACCAAATATATTTGCTTATTTTATTTAAAACACATGTAAATTGTAAATCGACAATAACTGCTACAATTTCTCTCGTCTATGTATGCAAAATGAATTGTTGTGATGCAAATTGAAAGTAGTATCGTTGAGAAATACGATTTCATCCAATAAAAATCAACACCGCATACGATCACACGATTTTCTGTGATATTTCAACAAAATCATATTTAATTGTCCCAAATGATATTTTGTGCAAAGATTTAACTTTTTATGATCTGTAATATCAAAATTTACATTTCAGAATGATAAACCATTTTGTTCAGAAATATAGTTGACTCTCTATAAGTAAATGATTGAGAGTTTCCAGTTTTTGGTGATTTTTTGTGCATACAAAAATTCAATTTTGGCCCAAAAATGATGCTTTGGACATGGAATACTATTTTCATCTCTTTAGACCATTAATATTCACATTATCATTGATGAATAATAACGTTCAGAAATATTATTTCGCTCATCATCACTCAATGATGATCATTTTCCGATTTTTTAAACGAAATCATACTTTTTACCCCGAAATCATGATTTGTGCAAAGATTTTGTAGTTCAGGTTTTCAGACATGAAAATATACATGATCAAGAATAAAATTTACTTAAAATGATTTGTGTTGCAATTTCTTCAATGTTGCCTCATTTATTTGCTTAATTTGACTAGGCTAAAGGTCTTCCTCCGTAAATCCACAAAATTCTTCTTCACTATCACTTTCAAATAGTTTTTGGTAGTCAGACTTGCTCCATGGCAAGTCAGTGTCCGCATATTGGAGGCTGTCTGGTGATTCGTCATTGTCATTTTCCTCTTCACTTGGAGTTTTATCGTCTTCCCATAACAAATCATCCTCAGTTCCATCCATTGCGTTGGATATTCCACACTTGAATGATTTAATAATCATTTCTTTTGGTATTTCGTCCCAAGCGTCAATAATCCATTGACAAATTGTTGTTAAATCCACTTTTCTCTGCAACCCCGACTTCGTACAAGTGTGTTCCCCATGAATCATCCAGTCATTCCACTTCTTCCTCATAAGGGATTTCATAGGCTTGTTGATGCTGACATAAAGAGGCTGCAATATTGAAGTCATACCCCCAGTGATGATAGCAGGTGTTGTCTTTATTTCTTTGAGATGTCTCTTTGTTTTTTTCAGTCTTGTGGCATCAAAATGCGTCCAGAACTAGAAGGCTTTTCTGCGTAAAATTGGGTCTTCTGTTCCACATAGTTCTGATTCAATCTTGAGTTAGATCTTCATCCATCCATCCCTTTTGGTGTATCCTAACCAAAATCCCTTTAGGAAACGTTTCCTTAGGGAGAGTCTTTCTCTTGAATATGACGTAGGGTGGCAATTTCCCTCCGTCAGCGATATATGCCAGCATAACTGTAAATCTGTTCTTGTCATTTCCCGTTGTTTTGATGTTAACCGTCTTTGCACCTATATTGTTGATAGTCGATGTGTATGGAATATCGAATGTCAGGGGCGTTTGATCCGCATTTCCTATCTGTGAAAGGGGATAATTGTTTCTCTTTCTTTGAGTGATTATGAATCGTTGAAAGTCGGTCACTTTATCCTCATAGTCCTCTGGCAGTCTCTGAGCGATGTGGGTTCGTCGTCTGATAGAAAGGTTGGCGCGTCTAAAAAATCTGTATACCCATCCCTTTGATGCTTTGAAACCTGTTATCTTCTTTTGTTTGGCTGTGATTTTTGCTTTAATTTGTAATTCTGTCATAGAAACTGCAATTCCTTGTTGTCTTATGTCGCGAATCCATGTCAGCATATCTTCCTCAATGTCTGGATATTGTCTTCCTTTCCCACTCTATGCGAAAGACATCGGACCGTCGGACCTGACCGATGTACAGTGCCTCAGGTTCGATGTGTCATTTTTTACACCGGACCGGAATGTCCGATGTCTCAGTATTCGGTTTTAAGCTTTATTATTTTGACGCGGAGTCAATTAAATGTTTGTTATAAGTAAAAAATATCACACAAATCCAAATACGTAAATGAATGTGATTAAACTGCATGGACCGTCTAAAGTATTATGCGGGAGGGATCCCTGGTATAGTATTACTAGTATAATAAATAAGATTTCCTTGGTTTTGCATTTTCACGTTTTTCTCTTTTTTACATTAGGTTTTTCGGTCTGACAAAATTTGGTTCGGTCCGATGTGTTCATTGATTACACAGGACCGAATGTCCTGTGTGGTCCAAAAAACTTTCGTATAGACTGCTTTCCCTCTGCATGCCATCTTACTTTTTGGCAATGGCAGTAATCTCTTTTTTCAATCGCCATGCTCAGATGTTTAACTCCCCTATGTTGAATTCTCTGCCAGCTGCCCTGTTTCCATGAATCTCCGCATACTTTATATCTTTTAGCTTCTCTGCCGCGGTCAATGATTGTCGTTCTCTGCCCATCTTTGTGTCTTTACCCAGCAAAACTGATGCCGATGTCAGCTCCATCATCCCTTATATGTAAAATTTTGGGTGGGGAAAACAATTAATTTTCATTTGCCCTGCCCATGTTGTTTTTTATTCTAATTGAATCAATTTGTTTTAGAGTTGCATACTCTACTTAGATCTACCGGGGTAATTTAATTCGTAATAGTGAACCCTGTTCACTAATTAAATGCAATTATATCATTATCTGGTCCATCTTAACCCATCGGCTTCTGAACAATTACCGGGAAGTGAGGAGACACTACGCTTGGATATTTAAGATCAAAGCCCAAGCCATAATTACGATATGGGGATTTACGGAATCTGTTTAGATATTTTAAACAGCGAATGTTGAAGAGTTGTATGAGCATTCTGCTCAGCATTCGCATAAATATAAAACACTGGGTTAAAGCTGTTATGAACATCCACCATCGTAAAAATAAAATAAATTTACAGATTGTTATCGGTAGTTACGGACACGAAAAATGATTGAATCCATATTTTTGAATTAAAACAAATTATCTTAAAAGATCATAATTGAATGAATAATTATGAAATAAGCACACACACACATACATATATATTCGTTATTATCTACTATCGACTTGAAACACATTTTATTTGAAAGATATCGGTAATTACAGGCACAAATATCGTTCAAGTACATTTTTTTTTTAAAATATATATAAAAAACATTGGGCTCAATATATTTGCATAATTATAAATCACTGGTATTATTAAATGTCCATCGTAAAAGAAAAATTACCGATTGTTATCGGTAGTTACAGACACGAATAATGCGTGAATACAAATTTTTGAATTCATCCTGCGGAATTTAACCTTAATTTCTGAAATTTTCACACTCATTCTATCAATTTTTTTAATGTGCACAATACATAAGACTAAGGTTTTTCCAAACATTTTTTTTTCAAAGTGGGGGGTGCGCATTATGCACAAGTGCGCATAATACACGACACTTTACGGTACACCAAAACAACAAATATGGCGTCCGAGTGATGTGCAGAACATGTGGGTTTTTTATGCAACAGGGATTTAAATCACTACTAGGCCAAAAATAAAAATTGATTTGTTTGATGTACTCCGACCAACCCGTGAAAATTGCCCCTACCCAATCATTTTTTTCAGTACTTTTAATTTTTTTTAAAATTTGGTTTCCAGGGAAATAGACATTGTTTCATTTTAAAGGTTTATATTCTCTACGAAACTTTTTTGATGAATGTTTTATAGCATTAATCATTAAATCTGTCTTGTCCAATGTTTCATGAAAACAACAATAAATCTCTAAGTCTGCGTTTTTATGACAATAATCAATTTTTTCGATACTGCAAAAAAAAAAAAAATCAAAAAAAAAAATAAAATACCTACCTACCTACCCACCTTGAAAAATGTGGGTCGGAGTACATCAAACAAAAATATTTTTAATGATGGCCCTGTGTTGAGAATTAGCATTTTCACCACTCAGATACTAACAGAATATGGTTCGTAAGGTAATTACAGTTTATCTTTACATGACATATAGCATTTCTGTCAGTGGTGGAGTGAAATCAACATTGTAGGTAATGACACAGATTTGACAGTTAATATGAGAGAAGTAAATCAATAAAGGAGAGATTTTCAAAGACTCTCAATTGATAGAATTGTTGAATTTTTACATATCAATGAAAACAGTATCATATACATTTTAGATTCACTATAGATTTGTTTAATAATCCAAAACTTATGCAGCACATTAATATAACAAATTTTAATAGACTGTCAATGTTTTCTTTTTTCTATCAAAGTTATAAAATGCCTTTATAAATAGATATGATGTTTACAAATGACTACATATAGTTATATAACTTGAATAAAATAAAATCAAAGATGCTACTCAATAAAATTGTTAATTTTTGTGCTATTATTAGATAAATTGGACCTAACATGAACCGAATTGGAAATAATCGAACCGTGCTGTTCTGAATCGAAACCGAACCGAATCAAGCTAACCCTGAATCGTCCCACCCCAAATACAAATGTAAACTTTTCTGGCCCAGTGGTTCTTGAGAAGAAGATTTT
This sequence comes from Ostrea edulis, assembly GCF_947568905.1. NCBI lineage: Eukaryota > Metazoa > Mollusca > Bivalvia > Ostreida > Ostreidae > Ostrea > Ostrea edulis. The sequence goes on from NC_079164.1 coordinate 53,858,153, forward strand.
TAAAGATTTTCCCTAGATATATTTGTACGCAGAACTTGAATCCCCATTTGTGGCCCCATCCTATCCCCAAGGGTCATGATTTTAACAAACTTGAATCTGCACTATCAGTAATTGGGATAAGCAAATTGCTAAATGTGACAATGGCGCATTACCAGCTAGTGTCAGTGTGACATTTCTAAAATGAATGCGCCATATTGAAATTTTTATGCGACATTTTAAAATGACAAGTCTGAGAGACCAGTAAATTATTATCTAAACACTACTGACAGACTGTAATGTCATAGATAACTTTAGTTTTATTAGTTGTGTTAAATTTACGTTTTGCTACAGTAAGGATTCTCATCATGATTGTCTGTTTTGACATTTCCGCATCATCGTCTCCATCTGCTCCTACAGTGTCTACTGCTGGTACTGGCTTATCATTCAGACAAAAATTAAAGTCAGTTTGCCCTTTGTCAGACTTAAGAATTTTTTTTCGTGGCATTTCCAGTTAGTGCAATTTAAAGGTATTAACTAATCAGATCACTTTTTACTGTCTGATTAGACACTGAGGAAATCTAAGTCATACTTGCGCTTAAAAGAACGTAAAGTTGTACTATTACTAAAGCATTAACAGCAATAATCGATATAGATTAAGTTCAAAAGTTGAAAAGTTTGTATATCTACGAAGTCAGTGCAGAAAAGCTCAAACTAGGTATATCGACAATGTGCGCCACAACGGCGCAGTGTTTCAATATTCTATGCACCTTTTTTTGATTTAATGCGACTATGGCACAGGGCGCGTGCTTATTCCAATCACTGCACTATGTCTGAAAGCTTTCATGTAAATTTCAGCTCTTCCAGTTCAGTGCTTCTTGAGAAGTTTTTTAATGATCCTACCCTATTTTTGCATGTTTGTGATTATCTCCCCTATAAAGGGACATGGCCCTTCATTTGAACTAACTTGTAAAGCTCCTTCAATCAAGGATGCTTTTGGCCAAGTTTGGTTGAAATTGACCCAGTGGTTCTGGAGAAGAAGTCAAAAATGTGAAAAGTTTAGACGGATGGATGGACAGATGCCATACCATAATGTACATCACGTCTTCGATGGGTGTATAAAAATCATTAGTTAACTCTAGTTTTGTGAATAAGTCTTAATGTACTATCTTTACAACAACAACAACAAATATGCCGCAATTTACAGTGTATTCAATAATTATATGCAAATGCTGAAATATTTCACCATTGTGTTACAACTATGATTAATATGTACAATATTATAAATATTGTTCTAATTTTCTCTTCTGAAACATGCCATTGCAACAAGGGGATTGTTGTATGAATTTCACAGTGAAGGCAACAGAAATAAAATGTACAAGATGTATCTAAGCCTATAGTCACATGATAAAAATATTACGATCACATTCATGTATAGGCCTAATATGTTTTAATGATTTAATATGAAACCCTGTGAGAAAACTAAAATGGGCTGTTTCTGCTGCCTAATTTCATTCATGTACTGACTGAGTATTTGGCAAATAGGCCTAGGTATTGTTTGAACACGATCAATGCATGAACATGACAATGTACATACACATGTTGCTGCGCTCGCTCAAACGATAGCATTAGGCATAAAGTTCAGCAAATTCAATTTCTTAAAATAATTCAGAAGTAAGCAAATATCAAGGACTTACCGAACACGTCTTTGAACAGTGTACATTTTAATCAAATTCCACGTGCTCCAATTATTCGGTAAAGGCGCGCAATTTAAAAAAAAAAAAAAGACGAACATAAATATTTTTGACAATACCTTGTATTCTGTTCTTCCTCTTCCCTCTTTCACAAACACAATAATGAATATTTCTTAGTTACAACTCTCATACCTTGTGCTCCGAAATATACGCCCACTAAACTAGGCCTAACTGTGGCCTAGGCAATGTTTGGCCTCTTATATCAACTTCGAAACCTTTTTTTCTTTTTCTTTAAGTATAATTACTTTTGATTCAATGAAGTATCGATTGTATTATTTACTGAATTAAATGAAAGACGTTTCGATTCGATATTTAGGTGGGTTTTATTTTTCTCTCCCCCCCCCCCCCCCCTATTTTTCCTGTATGTACATGCCCCCCTACGCAAATGAAAATATGTCGTCTGCTGCTGCATGCTGTGCCACAGAAAACACAGGGTACTGTCATTTGACAGAATCACGGCCTGTTTTATAAACTTTTTTAGCCTAATTGAATCACAGACCTCCACGCAGTGTACTAGATAGTAGATACAGCACAGTTTAGTTTAATTTTCCCATGCAGGTGTCGGGACGAGGGAGAGAAACATTTGGCTTAAGAAATAACGAAGACTGGAAGAGGGGAAAGTGAAAGAAAGGGGTAAGGGGGTTATTTATGAAAAAGAAATACATGTAAACAAAAGTAAAATGTGTGGTTATTTTCGTGAAATAGGCCTAACTAAATGCTAGATCTAGCATTTGATATTAGGGCAAGAAGCCACAGGTGATTCATGATTGGGTTCAGGACCCACCAACGGCCCCACCCCCTCCCCCGAATAACCTACATGAGTTGAAAATATCACTTTTAAAGCATGACAACAGAGTCTTACATACCCCTAAAGTCCAAAACAAGCCCTTTTTAACAATTATCTTCATTGTATCAAGTGAGGAAGGATATGTATAAGTGGGGGTAACTTTCAAAAGGTTTATTTTTAGTTATTTTGGACTTTTTGGGGTATGCAAGATATTTTTGGCATGCTTTAGAGAGATTTTCAACAAAAAAATAATTAAATCAATACATATAGGTTATTCAGAAAAAAGAGTTCTGATCCCAAAGCACCTAGCTGTGCAAGAAACATGCTACTCACTCCTGCCTACTAAAGGCTTGCCAGTCGCCAAGCCCACTTTAAATCTTCACTTCAAGTATGATTGAATCCTGTTTAAAGACAGTACCATGTAATTTGTTTATGTTTCAACTGTATCCTTCCTTTTAATGACAATTTTTTTTAAAAGAATGATGTTGACATAATTGTTGCTAGAAAATTTATATAGATCCAATGTAGGTCTCTTAATTGATTTAAAGCTGGAGAAATTTTAGTCTTGATCATCCCGACATACTCTCCCCACAAACATCTGAACACTCTTTATAAAAACAAAACTTCTTCCCATAAAGATAGCATTAAACTTGAGTCAACAAAAATTAAGGATGATGTGGAGGCCTTCACCATCTACAGTAGGTGCGCACCGTTCAGAGTTACACCGTTCATGGTGAATTTGAAAACTACCGTTGGTAGCATTTGGTTGCCATGTATAATCTAAGGTAGTCTTTGGCCACCAAGTCCAACCATTTGCAGCAGTATTTTCCTGCAAAACTATGAAGGAGTTTTAGTGAAAGAACAAGGTACGGTTGTATACATAAAAAGGCCCAAAAAATTGCTCTCTATAAAATGTGTCTGGAATTAACCTTAATCAGCGTTTTAAGAAAGTAAAATAAATGCCAGGTATACTATGCAAACAAAATCAGAATGATAGTCCTAAATGGATAGCATTATGACATCATGAATAAGACATTTCCCGCCTTTTTCTCAAAATAAGCCTGAAAACTTTCAAATGTCATACAAATTATTGCTCAGGAAAAGATGTGCGCATTTGTCGAGCAAAATGAAAATGATATATATTGTGTATTATTTTGAGATGAAAAACATGCTTCAATATGAATTTGCTCGACGCATGCGCTGTATGTTTTCTAAAAGGAAAACCACCTGAATTTGTGGATATTTTCATTGAAAATGGCATTTTTGCAATTTTATGCCAACTTCAAGCTCTCGTCATATGACACAAATCATTTTGCTGATCAAACTGAGTGAATTTTGGGTTTGCTAAACGATTCCTTTATTGAATGCCAGGATTTGAGCTTCATGTGAAATCATCAATATTTTGGGCCAGATGACTGTAGAAACTGTACCTACTTCTTAACACAAATGGGAGTGCTTTGTAACAAATGCTACCAATAACAGCCTTTTAAACTGCGGATAGTATACAAAACTGAGAAATGGGTGAAATGGTAGTTATCAAAGCAGTTTTAACAACTTTGTAAACACAGATTAATCAGAATTGCATAGTAGTAGCCAATCAACTTCACACTACAAGCTTACTTTTAAACATTTTCCTTTTTAAACATTTTCCTACAACAAAAAGAGGATGTCACTAGGATAGAGAGCTAATATGAACATGTCATTCCTAGGTATATGCCAGATGAATTTAGAAGTCATTTTAGGCTTACCAGGGAATCATTTGACAAATTATCCATGAGAATAGCAAATTGCAAATCCTACAACAAACAGCACGGGCCAGAGGCATAGCTAGTCAGAGACTCTCTAATGTTCCTATGGTACAAATGTTGACTTTCATCATATAATCATCATTTGGTATAGAAAAGGCCAACAATTTTACAAATCATGTTTATTTCACCAGTGTACCTGGGTTAAAAGCATTATGTCTCAGAATGAACCACTTTTGATACTACTGTCTCCAAGGACGCCATCTTGAAGCCGCTTGCATCTATCAAATTTTTCTGACTCACCTGGCGGGATACCTGGGCAATTCTGGCGCACAATCAAGTGTAACTGAGTGCACTGGATCATTAGAATCAAGGATAAAATTTGTGCTGTCCTCATATGAACTCTAAAAATGATATTTTATCAGCCTGAATATCGGGGTTTAAGGGAAAACATTGTGTTTTGAATCAGGGTCATCCCTGGCATCACATTCAAATATTACAGTAACATAATAGTTGCATTGACAAGAGTTTAAAGACATCTTTTCCCAGGGAAAAAAATGGTTTATATATACTGAATCTATTTAACTTTACTTGGAAAATTCATGCGTTTTAAAAGTTGGCTCATGCAGTCTTTTGAGCCCTTTTATTCTTGATTTTAAGGTATTCAGTCCATCTTTATCGATATGTTTTTGTATTTCTCAGAAAACATGGATGGAGGATGTCTCGAAAATGGCAAGTTTATTAATACATTATGTAGTAGTAATAATTAAGTTAACCAAGTAAGGGATTCCGGTCACGTGATGGCAGTAGGCTGACGTACTTTTGAGCGCTCCGCTAAAAATTCGATTTTGTTTCTCAAAAACTTTATAAAAGCTTCAAAAGACGCCTAATCAAATAAAAGACCGATTTGTGCATGTTTCTGTGGAATTTCTGTGGTATTCTTTGCGGTTTTGACTTCGTATTCCTTGAAGTTTAAAAATCATCGTGAGCAGAGATCTACTCACTGGAATATCGGAGAACATGGACGGGAAAGAGAAAACAGAGAAAAAGAATGAGAAACAAGTAGATCGCAGCGGAAAATCTCTGGAGAAAAGGTTGGTACAGAGTCAACTGAAGATAGATTCGGTACCATCATCTATAAGAACTTTAAGAAGTACGAATGTCTCGGACAAAAGGCTACAACAACGGACTAGTAGTTCCGACGCAGAACCCACGACACCCATGTCTCCAGGTGCCGACATATCGGGTGAGTTAAAAAGAATTCATGAAAGCCTAACAGAGATCAGGGAATCTATGGTAAAGAAAGACGATATCAAAAGCATAGTTGCAGTGATTATGTCAGAAATGAAGGGAGAAATAAAAAATGAAATCATCTCGGATGTTAAAGAGACACTAACAAAAGAAGTCATTGAAAGCGTGAAAGCTCAGGTGAAAGACGAATTTGAAAGCAGAGTCGACCAAAAAGTAAAAACGTTTGTGTCGAAAACTAAAGAAATTGAAGATGGGGTGAATATGGACTTAATAAACATAAGAGAGAAGTTTCAAGAACACCTTAAAGAATTGAGATCATTACAGAGCACGATGAAAAGATATCGATCCCTGACGGAATCAGCGTTGACCCTCGCTAATCACAACCAGCAGTACTCTCAGAAAAACAATATAAAATTTCTAGGATGGAAGGAGAAACCACAAGAAAACCTTCGAGAAGAACTGTGTGTCATAATGAAGGAAGCAGCGAAAGTGACCATCGACCCCGCTGATATTTTAGCCATTCACAGAATTCCAGGGGCGAAAGGAAAAATCAGACCAGTAATTGCAAAATTCAAAAACTCAGAATCTAAAATTACAGTTATTCGAAACAGGTCTAAGGAAGAAGTCAAAAGACGATTCAAGATGTTCGATCATATAACACAGATGAACTCTCAATTACTAAGAGATCTCAACAACGACGAGAAAATCCAGAGTGCCTGGTACTACAACGGAAAAATTTTCGGGTTGGACCAGAAAGGTGTTCGACACAAGTTCGATATTATGGACACAGCCTGTTACCCTGTAGAAAGCTAAACAAACTTTAAATTTACATGCGGGAGCAACAAATTTGGATCGGGTTTGAAATACCATTATCTGATGAGCGACAGGACCGGGATCGGGATCATCGAACCGATACAAATTGTTTACATGTGTTTGTGTTATTATGTGAGTGTTAGTGTGTGTGAATGGGTAAACGATGGACGGGTAAGTTACTTGCTGAAAATGTCTAGATGTTTAGTTGTTTTACTTATTTTTCTGCGATGTCGTTGTCTGAAAATATTTTAATAGCCACAGTGAACTGTCAGGGGCTGGCAACTCCATCTAAACGTAAAGATGTTATTAATTACTTGAAACAAAAGCGTTTTTCTATTATATGTCTACAAGATACTCATTTTATTTCTGAATGTGAACCATATATTGAATCACAGTGGGGATACAAATGTATTTTTAATTCTTATATGTCAAACTCAAGGGGTGTGTGCATCTTGTTCAATAATAATTTTGAGTTTAAAATTCATGGTGTAAAAAGGGATTGTGAAGGTAATTTACTTGCACTTGATATGACAATTGAAGAAAACAAAGTAACTCTTATTAATATATACGGGCCTAATACTGATAACCCTCAATTTTACGAAAATGTACGAAATATTTTCTTGGAATATGACAATGAATATTTTATTCTATGTGGTGACTTTAACCTCACATTAAACCCTTCACTGGATACTTATAACTATTGTGGAATCAATAATCCCAAAGCACGTGCTAAAGTTCTAGAAATCATGGACGATTTACAACTTTTAGATTACTACAGAGTGCTAAATCCAGATAAAAAAGCTTATACATGGCGGAAAAAAAATCCCTTAAAACAAAGTCGCCTTGACTACTTTCTTGTATCTGATAGTTTGTCAAATTTGGTTGAAAACTGTACCATAAAGCCAGGATATAGATCTGATCATTCTGTTGTTATTCTTGAATTAAAATTTAATCCCTTTACAAGAGGGCGTGGCCTTTGGAAATTTAATAACAATTTATTAACAGACAAAAAATATGTTATGAAGGTCAAAGAAACTATTCAATCTGTTACTAGCCAATATTTGGATAACATAGATAATATAAATTTTCAGTGCAAAAACGATATTGATGAAAGTTTATTTCTGGAGGTTTTAATGATGGAAATTAGGGGAATTACTATATCATACTCAGCATTTAAGAAAAGAGAAAAAGACATCAAAGAAAAGAAACTTTTAGACGAAATTGAAATTTTAGAGTCTGACTCTCCTATTGATTTTGATATTCTAGATGAGAAGAGAGCAGCTCTTGAAAACATTAGAAAAGAAAAGCTACAAGGTCACATGATAAGGTCTCGTGCACGTTGGATAGAGGAAGGGGAAAAACCTTCAAAATACTTTTGTAATTTAGAATCCCGAAATTATTTAAATAAAACTATCAAAAAAATTCAGTTGGATACTGGTACAATTTACAATCAGTCAGATATATTAGAAGGTGTCAAGAAATATTATGAAGCCTTATATACTAATAATGATTTTAACTTAATTAATGTCGACCTGGAAAGCATCATCTCAGATTACAATTCTCCCAAGTTAGATACACATGCAACCAAAAAACTGGAGGATGATATTGAAGAAGCAGAGGTTCTTAAAGTATTAAAAAATATGAAAAACAACAAATCCCCGGGTAGCGATGGTTATACAACTGAATTCTTTAAATTTTTTTGGAATGACATTAAATATTATGTTGTTAGAGCTATTAATTGTATATATCATAAGAGGGAACTTCCTATTTCGCAAAGACTAGGAATCATTTCATGCTTACCTAAAGGGGACAAACCAAGACAGTTTTTAAAAAACTGGCGACCAATTACACTTTTAAATGTATTATACAAAATTATATCTGGTTGTCTCAGCTTTAGAATTAAACAAGTTTTGGATTATATAATATCCGATACACAGTCTGGTTTTTTAAAAGGTAGATATATAGGGGAGAATACTCGATTTATATATGATATTATGTCATACACTGAAAGAAATAATATCCCAGGCCTTCTAGTTCTCATTGATTTCGAAAAGGCCTTCGACTCAATGTCATGGTCATTCATATATAAAGTTTTAAAGTATTTTGGTTTTGGGGAAAACTTTATTCAATGGATAAAAATCTTAAACACAAATTTCAGAGCCTCAGTTTTACAGAGTGGCTTCTTATCTGAACAGTTTGATATACAAAGGGGATGTAGGCAGGGTGATCCCATTGCACCTTATTTATTCATTCTATGTGCAGAAATTCTTGCAATATTAATTAAACAAAACAAAAGTATAAAAGGCATATGTATAGAAAACACAGAACACAAAATATCGCAATATGCAGATGATTCTTCACTAGCCCTTGACGGATCACCTGAATCGCTTTTTGCAGCTCTAGATACGATAGAATTTTTTTCCAGTTTTTCTGGTCTAAGGATTAATTCTTCTAAAACAAAAATTGTTTGGATTGGTTCAAAGAAATTTTCAGATCAAGTTTTTCACCATACAAGATGGAAATTAGATTGGGGATCAACAACTTTTAATTTATTGGGTATTAATTTTTCGGTTGACCTTACAGAAATTGAAGATATAAATTTCGGAATTCAAATACCAAAAATCGTTGCTCTTACTGAACAGTGGAAAAGAAGGATTCTTACTCCCATTGGGCGGGCTACTGTCATTAAAACCTTGCTTATTCCAAAATTGAATCATTTGTTTATATCCCTTCCTACTCCAAAGAAAGAAACAATCTCTTATTTATACAAAATTATTTTTGAATTCCTATGGAAATCTAGTGTAGATAAAGTTAAGAGGTCTGTGATAACACAAGACTATCTATTGGGTGGTATCAAGATGGTTGATATAAGCAATTTTATTACATCATTGAAATGCTCTTGGATTAAAAGGCTTACTAGGTCCAACTGTCAGAAACCATGGATGAATATTTTTTTTGCCATGTATGGAAATGATATTTTAAAGAAATTATATGACTTTGGAGATAGTTTTATTGTGGAACAATTATGTGTTAAAAGCAATGTTTTTTGGAAGGATGTTTTTAATGCTTGGTTTTTTTATTTGAAGACTAGTCAAAATCTTCCAAATATTAAAAATAATTTTCATAATATTCCAGTGTGGTACAATTCTAATATTAGAATTGCGGGAAAACCTGTGTTTTATGAGAAATGGTATGAAAAGGGGATTAAAGCTGTTCAAGATTTTTTTGATACTGATTGTAACTTCCATACCATAGAAAAATTTCAGTGTTTATACAATCTTCAAGAAGTATGTGTAATGAAATACAATAGCATTATTACTGCAATTTCAAAATATTTAAAACGTCTGTCAATTGATAGACACTCAACCAAACAAAATGTTAATCCATGTATGCCTATATTTTTTGAACCAGTTTTATTACATGAAAGATGTTCTAATATTATTTACAATATTTTAAATGCAAAAGAAGATATCCCAACTTCTATGGGCAAGTGGAAAACTGAACTATCTTCATATGGAGTAGATGATATTTCAGTGCAAGATCTGTTTAAAATTTGTTTCAAAACATCTAGTGATTCTTCTGTTCAGTGGCTACAGTTTAGAATTTTACATAGAATTCTTCCTGTTGGTTATTATTTGAAAAACATTAGTGTTAAAACAGATGATCTCTGTAGATTTTGTACAAGTAATATTGAAACAATAACACATATTTTTACTTCGTGTAATAAGACCCAAACATTGTGGAGTGAGTTAAGTCTTCATATATATAGAAAAATTTCAGAAAGAATTGGTTTTAATGTGTCAAATATAATATTTGGTGAAATTCCACTGTCTTTAAATAATAAAGCCATAAACTTTATAATTTTATATGCTAAACAATACATATTTATCTGTTTAATGCAGAATAAAGAACCAAATCTTGTTAGATTACTATGTCACTTAAAGTTTAAATATCATGTAGAGAAATATGCTGCAATTCAAGCATTTAAAATACATAACTTTGATAAAATATGGATGAAGTGGGAAAATATTTTTGCAATTGATTAATTATTACTACATGTACTTGTCATTATTTTTAGTACATGTATTATTGTTATTATTATTACTTTCACTATTGTACAGCAAGTAACCTAAACCACAGGGAGATGTATGCATGTATGAAAGGTATGTTTGTGTAAGTGTTTGATGTATTGTATGAAACCAAAAAAATAAATAAATTATAAAAAAAAAAAAAAAAGTTAACCAAGTAAAATTGAAATATTGAATATTGACAGTTTTTGCAGATAAAATCGGTTATTACTTTTTATTTTTTTCAACAGAAGTAAGAACTGATGTGACATTGTTACTGGACTGTTTGAAATGCCAGGTCAACAATCCAGCTGCTGTAAATCAAGCCCTTCTGACATTATCTTCAATTTTCAGTGCTTGTGGTAGGTAGGGGCATTTTATAAAATCTCTTGGCTTAAGATTTTCCCATATAGATTTAGATTGTTCAAATTACACAATATTTATCTCATTAAAGGGACTGATTCACAATTTCCCCCCAAAATTTTGTTTTTCCCTTTAAATGATCAAAATCTACAGTCTATTATGTTTAGAAGGTTTCACCAAAAAAAAAGTTTATGACAGAAGCTCATTTTAGAGAGATTATTATTTGTTTTGAAAACAAAGATTGAAGTTTTCAAAATAAATGGATATTGATCCAAGTTTATTATATATATAACATTTCAAGTACATACTTTAGGTAAAATGCGTCATTTAAAAGTTTAAATTTGTAATTGTGTAAAATGAAGATGCATTAAATTACAAAATTAATGTTTCACTGATTTGTTTGTTTACATAAAAAGATTTGAGTCTTTGTTTACATAACACAGAATTATACCTAAAATAATTGCTCTTATCCTTGCATTCAGAAGGTCCAAATTTTGATTGTCATCCTTAAATGAGTTATATTTTTAATCTTTAACATCAAAAATGAAAAATATTTCTTTCAAAAAATGTGAACCAGTCCCTTTAAAACTAAATATGATGAATGTTGAAACTAATCAATTAACAAATAAAAACATACAAGTATGAATAGCAATCTGTATTCCTTTTCTACTGTTTATTTACAAATGAAAGTGCACATTAAAGCTATTAAATGTTCATTAAAAAGTAATATGTGATTTTTAACAGTCACTTGTCTTTACACTAAAGTGTAATCGATGTCGAATGACAGAAACTTACAGGATTTTTACTCCCCCTCCCCCTAACATAGATCTTTTGTTCTCGCCCCTAACGGTTTAAATTTACTATGTGATATTTAGGATAATCATATACAGTGGAGCCTCGGTAATCTGGACGCCATTAATCCAGACGCTTCATCTTCCGGGATGCATTTTTTATTACAAACCGTTAAAATGCATTGAAAATTGTACCATTAATCCAGACGGTAATTTTGGGGGGAAGATCCGTCTCGGACAATTTCAACAAAGCGTAAATTATAAAGAAAACATAAGCCACAGTAATTGAAGCGATTACCTGTACCCTGTACATCCATTTCAATTTGGGGAAGGGGCACATGTGATTTACAAACATTTCTTCTTTATTTTCAGATTTCGTCAAAGAATATTTTAAAGACATTGGAGGACTAACATTCCTTGTGGATCTTCTTACTTCAATAGAAAATCCTGACGTTCAAGAAAGAACTTTCTTTTGTCTTGGTTGTGCAATTGAAAGAAACGGTATATGACTTATCAATCGTATTTCTCAGTAGCCTGACACCCAAGGCTACAAAATTTTATATTGGGCCAGTAAAATTTGGTCTTGAAATAGACTTATAGCTCAATGTATAAGTGAATTTTTTGAAAAGATGTACATAATCTATAGCTTTTGCATGATTTAAATGAATTCATTTGGCTCATCAAAGTTTGAATTGCAGATGACTGAAATAGACAACATAATGGTTAATGGTATCAATTGATCTATTATAGTCAATAGCCCAGTGGTAAAGCACTTGTTTCGTAACCAAGAGGTTGTGAGTTTGAGCCCCACTCATGCCATGGCCACAGCAAACCTAAGACATAAACATGGGTAGTGATTACTCCTTCATCAAACACTCAGCATTTAGAAGTGAGAATCACAGGCTTTCAGATATGACCTTTAAAGTGTTAGGGCAGGCATTGGCACGATAAAGAACCCTCACTGTTACAGCTCTGAGCGCTAAGCATAGGTCCAAATTTGCGATAATTCACTTACAGCTGGTGACATCTCAATATGAGTGGAATGTAAAACAAACAAAACCTAATATCATATTTGTACACAGTCAAGGTCATTTAGAGAATTGGTTCAAACAGAAATTCTCCTTAAAGAGGTTCACACTTTGAATTTTTACATGGAAGGGGATTTATGTAATTGAAAAGGAAAAATTGGGGTCTGGCATAGTGCTTGTTGTTAAACTTGACCTTATTGCACTTAGAATTTACTTACAATTTCACATTAGGCTGTGTTTTTGTTAGTGTCGAATTACTGTAACATATACTGGGGGAAAACACTGTTAAAATTATCATGATAATTTTTGGAGTGGGATACATTTGGTATCTATGCTCTCTAACTATCAGTAGAAAGATAATTTTCTGTGGGAAAATGTACATTTTATTAAAAATAAATGGAAACAAAGTCAAAACTGGAAACCAACACATTTAGGTTTAATTTGCAGAAGATTCTCAAGAGTGGATAACATGTGTTATTCATTAGGGTCTAGATCCAAAGTTATAAACTTAAAGAAATAAAGTAGATCACCAACACAACATGAGGCTGAGAATGCATGATAAAGGATCTCCCCACTTTAGCTGTGACATTATGGCCCCTGATGATTTAGTAAAACATGGAATTTTGAATTACAATTTGCAATGCCCCAGCATGTTCATTAATACCTTAACTTAGAGGTTTGGCATTCTATTTTACTGAAAAGTTCGTCAACATTAAGAGCTATGCCGTCTTTTGAAATCGGATTTGTCTGTTTTTTGTTTATTATACACACACACCCCACCCCCCACCCCACCCCCCGAACGAAGTTCTGAGGGGTATATAGGAATCACTGTCTGTCTGTTCGTCTGTCTGTCTGCAGATTTGTGTCCGGGCCATAACTTCTTTGTTCTTTGACTTAGGCATACCATATTTGGCACACAGGTAGATCACCATGAGACGATGTGTCGAGTACCTTTATGACATCTATATGACCTTGACCTCAAGGTCAAAATTAAAGGTTTTTTTACAATGGATTCGTGTCCGGGCCATAACTTCTTTGTTCTTTGACATAGGCATACCATATTTGACACATGAGTGTATCACCATGAGACAATGTGTCATGTACCTTCATGACCTCCATATGACCTTAACCTCAAGGTCAAAATTAAAGGTTTTTACAATGGATTCGTGTCAGGGCCATGACTTCTTTGTTCTTTGACATAGGCATATCATATTTGACACATGAGTGTATCACCATGAGACGATGTGTCGAGTACCTTCATGACCTCTATATGACCTTGAACTTTGACCTCAAGGTCAAAATTGATTATAGGGTTTTGACATAGTCATACCATAAGACATGGGTGTATCACCATGAGACTATGTGTCATGTACATTCATGACCTCTTTATGACCTTGACCTTTGATCTCAAGGTCAAAATTATAGGTTTATGCCATGGATATGTGTTCGGACTATATCTTCCATTTTCTTCTACTAAGGCATACCATATTTTTACACTCTGGAAAGAGGTAATTTATACCTATTAACAACACCCTTTGAGAGATTGGGGTAAGCGGGGGGTATTCTTAGTGAGCATTGCTCACAGTACATCTTGTTAAAATTGTGCACATGATACAAAGTCTTGCCTTAGAATTTAATATGGAACTCAAAAAGTGGGGTTATAGATCAAATTTTTGAATTGATGTTCTCTTTGGAAAGAAATATCAACCCAATGTATGAAGTTACAAAATTTTGATTGACGATACATTGTATAAGACAGAAATGCTAAAATTGTGCAGATATAGAAATTTTTGATTTAACAATCCTGCTACAAAATTTTGTCCTTTCCTATATAACCCTTTCAAAATTTGAATTGACATAAAAAAAAAAATTCAATTGGTTGGGTTTAAATTACAAATGTATCATGTTTGGGCAAAAATGAAGTAAGCATTGAACCAGCTACTTAAACAGTTATAGCATCCTGTGCAGTTGTGCCCATGCAGAAGCTGAGGAGCTGACTTCGTTATGGTTACCACCTTTTCAATGTACTATTAGTAACACTGGTGGACCTTTACTGACTATAGTCAGTTTTCTAGTTTGATGGAATTTGAAACACTTTCTTTAGTCTTAAGCAGATTTTAAAGTATTAAGCTTTGAATTAGAAATTTTAGGATTTTTTTGTTAAATGTGATTGTAATATGATATTAAAAAATTCTTAATGATTTCAGATAAAAAAATTATCATTTGTTTTCTGATGACTCACTGAATAGATCTATATGCATTGTGATATCCTAGCTGGATCACAATTTAAAGCAACTAGATTGATGATGATGATAATACCCAAAACTCAAATTAAATGAAAATTCAACCATTCTGCCATACTGATCTATTAGTATTTTTCTGTGAAATATAAATGGAAACCTTTTTTTGTCTTTGCATTAATTATGAACATTTGAAATCTTTCAGTGTTTTGTCAAAAGTTCCTTACTTCCAGTACTGTTTTCAAATTCATTCGAACAATATTGTCGAGAGGTTCTACTGCCAGATTAAAACAAACAGCAACATTTCTTCTCATCAATCTTGTGTCAAACAACGGTAAGTGTGATATTACTATGTCTTACAAAATTTGTCCCCATATTCTTTTGAATTTTAACTGAAAAGAATTTAGAATATGGTTATAACTTATATGCATGGCAATTTTCTTTTTAGGAGAAGGACAAGTCTTGGTGAAACAAACACAATGCCTTTCTACTCTGACGGAATTACTCTGGTACTTGTAGACATTTTTATTCTGTATAAATATTGGTTTTTACTTAGAATATCTGAAAATAAGGTCTCTTTGCCTTACCATGAACTGTACATTGTATTATTAGGTCACCTGAGTCACTCAGTTGATCTATTTCTATCTGTTTTTGTCCATCATCGTACTTTTGAACATTTTCAGCTTCTTCTTTTGAATGGCTGAACCAATTCTAACCAATTTGGTATAATACATTAATGCCAATGGGTAAAAGGGGAACAAAAAATGTGAATCATATGGTGTCTGCCTGGAGATAGGTCCAAAACCATAAAAATTAATGCAATCTTCAAAAATCAGGCAGTCAAACTGTTTGCCTGATTATAACAAGCAATGAACCCTCTACCAAAATTATGAAATTCATGGCCCTGGGATCAGGCTCCATAGTGGGGCTGATTTAGTCATGTATATATTGAAAATGCATTATATATACTGATCAAAAAAAGAAACACATAGTAGAAATTTTTGCTGCATCATTTCAAATAATATTTTCAAACATTTTTATTGGGATCGATCTAGAATGAATCACCTGATTACTCCTTGTTATATCTGATGCTAGTATATACTGGATAGATATTCTATAGAATCTGAGGACTATAAAACATACTTTCATAAAATCCTAAAAACGGTCTCTGTAACTCTTTATTGTTGTAAGAGCTAATGCATGTGATTCAGGCACCAGTAGTCTATCAAATGCAGAGATTCTCGATATTTGATTGTGTTGTCTTTAAATGTAACCACTTTTTAAGTCACCTGAGTAAACTCAGGAGACCTATTGTAATGGTTGTTGTCTGTTAACAATTGAACATTTTTAACTTCATCTTGATAACTACCAATAGTTCCAATTCCTTTTAAATTTAGTATGAAGCATCTTTGGAACAAGGGGAACATAAATTGTAAATTTCAGAATTCCTGCACCCCAGGGGCCTTAAGATGGGGCAATACCTGACAAATTTTCAAAAATCTTCTCTACAACCGCACATGTGTAAGAAAAACTAAATACATAGTGATACAGAGCAGGAAGTCCTCTACCAAAATTGCAAATGTCATTATCCCCGGGGTAGAGGTTCTGACAGGGATATTCAGAAAGAACAAGTAATCCTTTACCAAATTGTAAATTTGATGATCCCAGGGGGTAGGGGTTTTGGTATTGGGGTCTAGATGTTAAAGGGAAAGGCTTGTTTTCTTAGATTTTATGTTATGCATCAAATCACAGCAAAGTTTGGATTCTAAAGTATCTTATTTGCAAACAAATAACCTTTTTTATCATTCCGGGATGAATTATAAAACATTCATTTAAAATAAATGAGTGCTTGCATCACTCTTTCGATAGTGAAACCATACTTCATAAGAGGTGTTTTAACAAGCCATTAAATAAAATTTTAGTGTAATGAGCTACCTCAAAGATGATCCCTAAAAATTATTTTTTTTAAAAACTATGGAAAATGAAACAAGTTTTAGTGTGCTAAAACAATTTTTCCTAGTCAGCCCAGCATTTACATCATTTTAGCTGAGTTGCGTAGCAAATCTCGGCTTTTAAATTGGCGAAGGATCGGCGTCCACAATTAGCTTGTCTGGTCTATAACTTTCATACTTTTTGGTGCATCTTTGTGAAACTTGCATAACATGATCACATCCAAAAGAGGAAGGTTCCTTTTTATTTTGAGGTCAAAAGGTCAAGGTCACTTTGTCACTAAATGCCATAGATTTGAGCTTGTCCGGTCTCCAACTTTCATACTACTAGGGGCATCTTTGTTAAACTTGCATAACTTGATCACATCCAAAAGAGGAAGGTTCCTATTTATTTTGAGGTCAAAGGTCAAGGTCACTTTGTCACTAAATGCCATAGATTTGAGCTTGTCCAGTTTCCAACTTTCATACTACTATGGGGCATCTTTGTGAAACTTGCATAGCATGATCACATCCAAAAGAGGAAGGTTCCTATTCATTTTGAGGTCAAAAGGTCAAGGTCACTTTGTCACTAAATGGTCTCTTTTTCACTATATACTGTAGATTTGAGCTTGCCTCTAACTTTTATACATGTACTTGGGCCAAATTTAAAAAAAAATGTTGGTTTGCCATAGCCCAAGGGTCATAAAAAATATTGGGTCAGTCTGTCGGTGTTTTTTTTTTTTTGCTTTTATATATTGAATATCAAAACTCTGTTTTTTATATTTTGTGTTCTTTTGATGAATTAACCCTATTACAGTGAATTACATGCAGAGCTGTCAGAAACCTCTCTAAAAAGTGCAGTTTTAACTTCATGGACAGGAGTAATTTGTGTATGGCTCATATATCATTTTGTTATTCTGATATGGTACTTGTTTTGTGGGTGTTTGTTTTCCAGGTCTTGAATATGTCCATTGTTTTTTCAAAGGAGTAGGTACAGTTTCTACAGTCATCTGGCCCAAAATATTGATGATTTCACTTGGAGCTCAAATCCTGGCATTCAATTAAGGAATAGTTTAGCAAACCCAAAAGTCACTCAGTTTGATCAGCAAAATGATTAGTGTCCTATGACGAGAGCTTGAAGTTGGCATAAAATTGCAAAAATGCCATTTTCAATGAAAATATCCACAAATTCAGGTGGTTTTCCTTTTAGAAAACATACAGCGCATGCGTCGAGCAAATTCATATTGAAGCATGTTTTTCATCTCAAAATGATACACAATATATATCATTTTCATTTTGCTCGACAAATGCGCACATCTTTTCCTGAGCAATAATTTGTATGACATTTGACAGTTTTCAGGCTTATTTTGAGAAAAAGGCGGGAAATGTCTTATTCATGATGTCATAATGCTATCCATTTAGGACTATCATTCTGATTTTGTTGACATAGTATACCTGGCATTTATTTTACTTTCTTAAAACACTGATTTTAAGGTTAATTCCAGACACATTTTATAGAGAGAAATTTTTTGGGCCTTTTTATGTATACAACCGTACCTTGTTCTTTGTCTAGAGTCTTGGTTAATTGCCATGATTTTACTCTCAATGGCCAATGCAACATGCATGTATTATGCAACTGAAACTTGGTAGCATTGCTGTTGAACTAAAACATTATTCGTATAAACTCAACACAATTTCATGTTCAATGATGTTGGTCAAACGATTTCTGATACATTAAATCCGTGCTCCGCGGTACCTCGAATTACCGAAATGCCCATGATTTACCGAAATGCCTCCAGAAATACCGAAATGCCCATTAGAACTAACGAAATTCCCCTTTAAATCAATTTTTTAAAGTTAAATTGAAAGATTAGGGATTGATTCAATGTGTAAAATACCATCTCTGAAGAAAAAATAACATAAAAATTTTAATAAAAAAGTCTTGTTAGAATTTGTGTTAATCTAAGGAAGGTAACTCATGTTATTTTTCTTTCATTTCGAAGAATATGTTAAACCATTATTTCCTAATCATTATATATATATACATTGCTTAAGTTGAATTAAATCAACATTCAGATATATTTTGCAATTCAAACAAATATTGTATAGGGGAAAAAATCATCGGTGATATACATGTATAAATTTTGCTAGTGTTATCTTTCTTTGAAACATCGTGAATGTGAGAATTGAACACAATTGAATTTCCTAAATTTACAATCACAAATTTAAAAACGTTTTATCATAAAAGATTAACATATATAAACTTAATCTGCATTAATGTATATACATGTAATTAGAGGGGAATTTCGATACTTTTAGGTGGTATTTCGAAAACTAATTCCTGGGGGCATTTTGGTAAATTGCGGGCATTTCCGAATATTCGGGGTACCCATTTACATTTTCATCGGACACAGTTGTTGTTTGTGTCCATAATTATCGAATGATGCCTCGTCGGATTGATAAAATTCTACCAGTATGCCATGTGCCGAATCGATCATTTGAGCGCTTAAAATTGCGGCGATTTACAAAACGCAACAAAGAACAAAACTAAAAACAAAACCAAACGCATCTTCACAAGTCAAGGGCTATTGATTAGTTACCTCGTTACAAAATAAAAACAACACGCAATGTTCTTGATGTTAAGAAAAGTACCCCACGAAGACCATTGTTTACTTTCTGTTTTTGCTCTTTCCAAACTTGCATCTTAAACGAGGAATCTCATTGGATGATTTGATTTTAGCTTATTGCGTCATCCCCTGTCCCAAACCCATGTTTTGGTAACTGTTGCGAGCATGGTGCGAGGTAACGAATCAATAACCCTTGACTTGTGAAGATGAACCAAACGTGGATAGGGATAGGAACTTGAAAGAAAAACAGAAGTCGGAAAATCGAGTGAAGAAAAAAAAACATGGCCGAAATTATGTCATTAAAAACTTTCCAGTCGGGGGGTTAAAAATGGGTCGGTCGCGCGATGGCAAACAAACTCCTTTTTAATTTTGGCCTTGCTGGTGCATGTTTATCAGACTTCAAATCCTGATGACATTGAATATTCATGTTGTTTTTGAAATCCAAAGGTCAAGGTCATTATCACACTAAATACCTATTGCGGCCATTCAAAGCTTATAAACTATATATACTTATAAACTATAGTAAATACATGCATGTATTTACTTCGTGAATGCAAGCATGCATAATTTACCAAACTGCAACTCGGCCATACGCATCTTTGATGCGTTTTAGCGATTTTTGTGTTTTCAATAAAAGGAGCATGGACACGATTTGAGCTGAAAATTTTTAAATCTTATTTTTTCCTTTTTATTGTCTACAATGCTTAACTAAAGTATTTCAAATGTTCAACCAAAATTTGAATATCAGTTGTTGAGTTAAAATTAAGATACAGCACTCACAATTGTTTTCTATGTAAACAAGGCTCGATGCCAACTTTTTGTTTACATATAGATTGCTTAAAGGTCTAAGATATTGATAAAATTTTGCATGTTCCAAAAAGGTGGCGAAATTAAAGATCATAAGTAGAAAATCACAAAGAGTTCTTCAGAATGTTTACAAACACATTGGATATGATAGTAATTACAAAATAATTCCCTGTCCCCATTTGCCTAAACTGGTACCCTGTTGACTTCGCATCTCTTATGTTTGTGTGTAGCCACCAATCAACGAGGTACCAGTTTAATATATTGTCCTCCAGACAAACATTTTATAAAGGTCTAAAACGTCAAAATGACTTCAATTTCAAAGCGCTGCAGCTATAGATAACTCATAATTAATACTACAAATTTGTTGGGGTTTTTTTTTAGTTCTTCTTGCAAAATATTGTGATGTCATTTTAGAGATAAAAGATAGACATTGTGCCTATAATAGAAAATGGCATGTTTAAAACAAAATGAGATGTGCCAAACACTAGTAACTATTTAATTGTGTTCAGAATGAACTTGTAAATTTGCTTTAAACTGAACTTTTACTAATACATAACCTATATGTAAAAAAAAAAAAACCATGGTACAAGTCTTGTTTACATAACAAAGAGTTGTGAGCTCGCAAATTTTTGCTGACCATTAATTAGAAATACCTTAGCTAAGCATTATAAACATTGAAAATTAAAAAAAAAAAAAAATTTAAAATATTTCAGCTCAAATCGTGTCCATGCCCTTTAAAGCATTTCTCAAATGAATATGAAAAGTGTACTATGCGTTTCTTTTTTTTTTATAAGTATATTATAAAGTCATCTTTTACTCTTGGGTGTCAAGCAATTAAACTGTATGAATGATTATGATAAAGTTGTGAAATTCATGGCCTCAGGGTTAAGGGATCAGGTCCCAGGGTGGGGCTGAGTTGGTCATATACATGTATTGAAAATGTTTTATACCTTAGAAAAGGTTCGTTATTTCTGGACATCAAGGAGGTAAAATGTTTGCAGATTATAATGAATACCCAAGTCTTTACCAAGACTGTAAAATTCATGACCCCTGGGTTTAATGTTCAGTTCCAAGGGTGGGGCTAAGTTAGTCATTTGTCAAAAATGTATTATATCTCAGCAATCTTCTTCTTTACATCTGAACATCAAGGAGGCAAAATGTTTGTATGGTCATGATAAGCATTAAGTCATCTGCCAGAATAGTGAAATTCATGACTACAGAGTTCAGGTTCTATACGCAAGATCGCGACTACTTTTTCCGTCTTGGTTTTAAATTTTACTTTCTCCTTTCAAAGTCTCGCGAGACCCAGAGTATGTGAGAATTTGGACATGTTGGTAAATAATACCAGTTCTGCAACTTTTGTCGTGATCGATTCACCCGATTTTAACAATGGTGTACTATCATTGTATTGCAGTAATGATTCAAGAAAGAAACATAATACACAGAAATATCCACAACTGATATAATTTAATGGAAATGTGGTGGATTTTTTCCACTGCTGTCAGCCAGGAAATTCCCAAAGCTGAGAAGAGCTTGCGTCAAAATATATAGCTTCGCGAGCTAAATTCAGAAGTGCATTTTTCCTGTATCCAGACGTTTTTACACACCTTTCATTTAAAAATGCTTTTAATTGTGGAAAGCACATGGAGGTTAAATCGTCTTCCGATGCCATGTTTTGAATAATCAAAAAATGCCCAAGATCAACACGCTTTTCCGGACTTCTTTACAAGAGAGTTCCGCTAACTCGGTATTTACGATCTTGCGTATTATGGTATGTGTAAGCAAGCATGGGGTTTTCTACTGAATGTTCCTAGAGTATGACAAATTACCTAATGGTATGTGAGAAATGTTTGTGTATTAATGAAATTAATTTAATTCATTGAAATTTTAAAATTTCATGCACACACATCATGAGTTTTGGAAAATGTACTCAGGTGAGAGTTCAGGTTCTATTATCATGGCATGGCATGTGTAAGCAACCATGCAGTTTTCTACTGAATATTCCTAGAGTGGGTTAGGCCCTATGGCAAATTACCTAATGGTATGTGAGAAATGTTTGTGTAGTAATGAAATTAATTTAATTCATTGAAATTTTAAAATTTCATGCACACACATCATGAGTTTTGGAAAATGTACTCAGGTGAGAGTTCAGGTTCTATTATCATGGCATGGCATGTGTAAGCAACCATGCAGTTTTCTACTGAATATTCCTAGAGTGGGTTAGGCCCTATGGCAAATTACCTAATGGTATGTGAGAAATGTTTGTGTAGTAATGAAATTAATTTAATTCATTGAAATTTTAAAATTTCATGCACACACATCATGAGTTTTGGAAAATGTACTCAGGTGAGAGTTCAGGTTCTATTATCATGGCATGGCATGTGTAAGCAACCATGCAGTTTTCTACTGAATATTCCTAGAGTGGGTTAGGCCCTATGGCAAATTACCTAATGGTATGTGAGAAATGTTTGTGTAGTAATGAAATTAATTTAATTCATTGAAATTTTAAATTTTCTCGCACATGAGTTTTGAAAAATGTACTCAGGTGACCGTTAAGGCCCATGGGCTTTTTGTTTTGTGAATATTATTACTTATAGTTGTAGACATTCAATATCAACTTGTAGACTTGGAAATGATGATACTTATGTACAGCTTTATTTTCACTTCCATTTTTATTTTCATTGCATAAGTGGAAGTAAAAAGACATAATATTCATGGTATAGCAAAAAAAATAAAACTCTGGAATTACTGAGTAAAAATGTTTCACCTGGAAAACGTCAAGTTAACCTAGAGCAAATTCAAAGCTGTATATAGTGCAGGTATCAAGATGAGCATTCTAAATTTAAGTAGAAATTACATATGTACTAGCAGTTTTGAGTTTGGGATATTTCAGTCAATCTTTACCAAGAAATGTGAGGAGTGAAGTTGACACTGGGTTTGAGTGGTTTGACAATTCAGGACCCTCTAGCATGGAATTATGGACCAGTGTGATTAACGCTTTATGTTTCAGTATCAACAATCCACAGAATGGTAAATCATGTCTATCCGTTATATTATATTGTTATGTAGTACTATGGATCCAAGTTTCATTAATATTTACCGAAAATTTTTATGGGAACATATTGCTGCTGTCGTGTCCATTCATCTGTCTGTCCGAGGTCATATCTCCTAAACCTTTCATCAGAAATTGATAGGGATGTGCAGTTTTTCCGGTATATCGTGATAATTCATCCCACAATACGTATCACGATACAGTGGAGAAAAAAACGATATATTTGGACATATGTTAATTCCAGAAAAATTATGTTTATGTGTTAGGTTATAGATTAACTGTACAGGAAATAACAAAAAATAACAAGATGGCATCTGAACATGGTAAATATGCGGCGGAATCGTTATATTTCTGGTTTTTTTAGTCACAGGTTGCGAGTCATTTGATTATTATTTGATCTGATATTTTTGTTATTTGTTTTATTACAGTTACTATTACAAAATAAATGTTAAAAATAAACTGAATTTGGCTACTTTTGCACTTTAACACCAAAGCAGAAATGAAAATAACAGAGATATTATGATCTTGGGAAAAAATTTCATGATATATATATATTATTACTACAGTAACTTGATCCGAGGAGTCAGATCATATCGAGTTGACAGGCGCGGATCATCAGATCACACAAAACGCAAAGTGTCGAGTTTGATCTGATGATCCGCGCCTGTCAACGAGACGTGATCCAACTCTTCGGATCAAGTTACTGTAGTAATGATAAATTTATTATATACCCCCTTATGCATTTTAAATCCATATTTATAAGATAATAAATGTAATCCAAATTATCAAAAACACAGACATACCATGAAATTATGTTTTGTGGACGCAGTTTTGTTTTGTGACGAGGTCAATATTTTCCACAAATAAAGTTGCGTTGTTGCATTGTGACAGCATCAGTTTCAGAGGATACTGATACGGAATCAGAAAACCACAGTGTGGTGATCTGGAAAACCGGATCACACGCTGTGAAATTCACAGTATCAAAAAACCAAACATTGATGGGTATAAAATAAATTGCGATACAAAATTTTTGGCGATACCCATCCCTAGTAATTCATATAATTGATCACAAATGTTCCTTGAAACATTAGGACTTTTGGACCAAAGTCTTTTAAGGTCATTTTGGATAGGTCAAGGTCACTAAGAGCATATAAATCTTACCTATTTCAACAGTTTTTATGTTTCCCCTCTTTCAGGGGGAGACATATTATTTTTGTACTTTCTGTCCATCTGTCTGTCACAAAATCTTGTGAACACTTCCTTCTCCTTTATGGCTTTATATCTGATAGACTTGAAATTTTGTACGATACTTCAATGCCATTTGCAGATGTGCGTATTGCAGGGACGAGGATTCAATTGTCCTTAAAGTTATAGTGGATATGAGGGGTGGAGGGTTTAAAATAGTTTGTGAATACTTCTCCTATGTGGCTCATCAGAGTTCATAATGTCTATGTTCCAGCTCATGCTTTCTCCTCCATGCCAAGCAGTACATTAAGGGGAGGTTTCATTTGCAGTACTTCCAATTTGGGGAGCTGGGGAGACATTTGTTTTTCATAAAAACAATCTCTAATTGATATACCGTATATCAGGTTTTTTCCGCGTGTATCCAATTTCCGCTTTGTTCGCGACGATTTCTGAATCGTGGAAAATAAATCCGCGTAAATTTGATACAAAGTTTACTTTTATGATAAAGTTATACGGCCGATCTACCCTGCACATCTCAAAGTCTGTCAAGATTCACAACTATGAAAACAATGGCCTTGATTCCCCAATTCTTGATTTTATTAAATAAACATCTCAGGTTTTGTTAATTAACCTCATCCGACCCTGTGTTGATTATATGTTAATCAGTTGATGGCTTGGGTATAATAATTGAGTCAGTGTGTCAACTAAACAAGATCACAGCCGAACTATTACCCGTGCGTTTTAAAACGAAAGTGCTAGGGGCGATAATTCTCAGAATAGTCATGCTCGACTGAAATCGAAAGTAGGAATCGCGTTATAATCGAAATATGTAAAGTCGTTGAATAAAGGTAAAATTTCGTGAAATCACACGGAAATGTAAAAATCACGGTCGTTGGTTACGTTAGACAAGTCGTTTAATACAAGTACAATAGGTATGGTAACGCCTTGGGGTGGATTATTACGCTCACATACAGCAGCGAGTCGCTTATTTACTATAGTGTAAAGAAAAGTGCAAAATCGTTGTGTGATCAGTAACTCAGAAATCGTGTAAATCGTTTCACTGTGTGAATTTTTTGCATAAGAAATCAAGAGTTATACTTTCACAAGCTGGCTTCTTTTATAAGTTTAAATAATCTTGAATTATATTTTCACGATGATTTTGAAATAGTGAAAATTTGATTCGCATAAATTTAATACACTATATTAGATTCTGATTCGCAGAAAAAACATGACGCGGAAAAAACCTGATATACGGTAAAAGTTCCATATTTCAATAGCTGAAAGCTCAAGTGAGCTTTTCTGATCACCTGTTGTCCGTTGTCTTGTCTGTCCGTCTGTAAACTTTTTATAGTGTTACCTCTGTATATCACCACTCATTATATCGCCATTATATCGCCACCCCCGCATACTGCCATCGAAATTTACAGAACGGATTTCCATACACACTAAAAAAAAAACTGATATAACACCAACCACGCCTATCGCCATCTGCCACCCGTTTTCAGGTACAAAAGGTCTTATTGCCTTTATACATCCCCTGATAACAATGCCAATGACCAGGGATCATAAGCCCTAATTATACATAATTGGTCTGTTTGATTAATCTAGTATGATTAAACTAAATCTAGTATGTGTCATGAAAACAGGTAAGCATAGGTAATTGCGATGATAACTTGAACATACTCATTTACAAAATTTTTATGAAACTGTCCAGTAGTATTGCCTACGCCTGAGCAACTGAGAAACGAAACTACTATCAGCTGCAAACTTCCGCCAATATTCGAAAACCATGACCTCTGGGGGTAGTTTGGAGCCACAGTAGGGGATCAGAATTTTACACGCAAATATATAGGTAAAATCTTTGAAAATCTTCTTCTCAAGAACTTCTGGGCCAGGAAAGTATTTACATGAAAGCTTCTTGACATACTGCAGATTCAAGTATGTTAAAGTCCTGACATAATGCAGATTCAAGTTTGTAAAAATCATGGCCCCTGGGGGTAGGTTGGGGCCACAATAGGGATCAAAGTTTTACATGCGAATATATAAGGAAAATCTTTACATATTGGCCAAGGTGACTCAGGTGAGCGATATGGCCCATGGGCCTCTTGTTGTCATGTATGAATCATATATCACACAAATAAGTAATAAGCAAATGATTTTCAGTCAAAGGTCATTCAAGGTAATTTTGCAAAGGTCAATGTGATTTTAATATAATTATAATATATATATATGATATATAATTATAATATATATAATATAATATAATTATAATATATATATTATATTTTAATATAATATAATCATATCAGATAATATATGCCTTCTCTGAAAAAACTTCATTTCAATAATATTTTAACAAAGGTCACTCAAGGTTATTTTTAGATGACTTGACTTACTTAGGTTACGTATAGCAATTTGTCAGCATCTGTCGTCATGCATTACCAATTGAACATTTCTAACTTCTTGATAATGTGGGGATCTGGGTTAGAATAGGTCCTCAGTACCCCTTGCTTGTTGTAAAAGGCAACTAAATGGGGCAGTCCTTCGAATGAGACTGCTAAAACTAAGGCCCCGTGTCACAGCAGCTGTGGCACGATAAAGATCCCTCCCTGCTCAAAGGCCATAAGCGCCCAGCATAGGTCTATATTTTGCAGCCCTTCACCGGCAATGGTGATATCTCCAAATGAGTGACAAATTCTCAGGCAGGACGTTAAATAATATACAATCAACCTTCTTGATAACTACCATTCCAATTTTTCTCAAATTTGGGACAAGGGGGACACAAGTGTAAATTTCAGGACTCCTGCACCCCTAGGGCATTAGGGAAGGGCAAAACTAAGAAAAACTAAATGCATGGTGATGTAGAGCAGGAAGGCCTCTTCCAAAATTGTGAATTTCATGATCCCTGGAGTAGAGGTTCTGGGTCCAGGGTGGGGCCAAACTTGTCATATAGTGTTTATGTGTAAAACATTTAAAAACATCTTTAATATTCTATTGATACTAAATTGAAAGTAAATGGATATTTAGAAGAAGGTAGTCCTTTGCCAAAATTATAAATTTCATGATCCCTGATGTCCTTGCAGTCGACACGACTAACTGTTCCTTGGAATACTCTAGTTATTTTATGTGACAATCATTTTGTGAATTACTAACAGAATATCATTGAAAAGTCCATGAATACCTAGGAAATACAACTCAAATATTCAATTGTTTTAAAAGTATGTTGAGAAAATAAACTTTGCTGGAAATAACTTACACTTTAAAATTTTCAGGACCTGATATATACAACCTGAATATTCTGATATTTTTTCTTTTCATCTTAATCCACATGTACTAATGATGTGCAACTTTGTTTTCAAAGATGAGAACCAGAAGGTGTGTGGACTACAAATTCCGTTCATTTTTAAACTCTTGAAGCAACACAGTGGGATTTCTTCATTGAGAAGACCTCTTTTGTTTCTTCTCGGATTCATTGTATCCAACAATAGTGAGTGTTTTATGTGTGTATAAAGATGATGAATTCTTTTTGTCACTTAATGGGGTACTCTACAGCATCATAATGGCTGACTTTCTTTTAAACCATGAATGAAAATATAGATATCGACAATATTTGTCTATTCATTTCAAAAACCTTCGCCTTGCTGAGTAGCTCAGTAGGTTAACATGTCAACTGCTGAACTGTAGATCACGGGTTCTAGTCCAGCAGGGGTTTTAATTTTTTTTTCAGATTGCTTTCTACTAAAACTGCATTTTTAGGTCACTTGAGTAAACTCAAGTTGTTGTCAATTTGCATTAACAATTGAACATTTTTAACTTCTTCTTGATAACATACTATTCCAATTCTTTTCAAATTTTGTATGAAGCATTCTTGGGACAAGGGGGACATAAATTAGAAATTTCAGGACTCCTGGGCCCTAGGGTGGGACAAAAACTGCCCAAAATTGACCGATTTTCAAAAATCTTCTTCTCTAGAACTGCACCTGTGTAAGAAAAACTAAATGCATAGTGATGTAGAGCAGGAAGGCCTCTACCAAAATTGTAAATTCCATGGTCCCCGGGGTAGGGGTTCTGACTCCAGAGGGGGGTGGGGGGGGTGGTGGCAAACCTACTATAAAGTGTTTTTATGTGTAAAACACTTAAATAACATCTTTAGTGCTATTGATACTAAATTGAAACTAAATGGATATTTAGAAAAAGCAGGTAGTCCTTTACCAAAATTGTAAATTTGATTATCCCAGGGGTAGTGGTTTTGTTATTAGGGTGGGGCCAAAATGGTCTGACAGTTAATAAATGTGTGAACAATAGAGATTTTTAGCTTCTTCATGATAACTACCATTCTAATTCTTTTCAAATTTGGTATGAAGCATCTTTGGAACAAGGGGGACATAAATTATATCATGTTTATATGTAAAACATTTAATTATCCTCTTCTTTAGTGCTATTGATACTTCTTTAGTGCTATTGATACTAAATGGATATTTAGAAGGAGTAGGTAGTCCTTTACCAAAATTGTAAATCGCATGGTCTTAGGGGTAAGGGTTTGGTTTCAGTGTGGTGTCAAAATTATAATAATGATTTGAAGGACTTATTATACCCCCAGCAACAAGTTGTGGGGGGGGTATACTGGAATCGGGTTGTCCGTCTGTCCGTCCGTCCGTCTGTAGACGCAATGGTTTCCGGACTCTAAAGCATTATCCTTTCCACCTACCGTCACCATATCATACATATGGACTACCCATGGGATGAAGATGTTCCCTATCGATTTTGGGGTCAAAAGGTCAAAGGTCAAGCGCACTGGACATCGAAGAAGCAATATGGTTTCCGGGCTCTAAAGCGTTATCCTTTCCACCTACAGTCACCATATCATACATATGGACTACCCATGGGATGAAGATGTTCCCTATCGATTTTGGGGTCAAAAGGTCAAAGGTCACGCGCACTGGACATCGAAGTAGCAATATGGTTTCCGGGCTCTAAAGCGTTATCCTTTCCACCTACAGTCACCATATCATACATATGGACTACCCATGGGATGAAGATGTTCCCTATCGATTTTGGGGTCAAAAGGTCAAAGGTCACGCGCACTGGACATCGAAGTAGCAATATGGTTCGGTTTGTCATGCCATTTGTTTTTTACACTCAGAAAAGAGGTAGTTTATACCTATTACCAACACCCTTTGGGAGATTGGGGTAAGCGGGGGGTATTCTTAGTGAGCATTGCTCACAGTACCTCTTGTTTAAGTTTGCTGAGACTGTATAAAATCTAAATGCATACTTAGGAATAGCAGAAAAGTATGTACAAAAATTGGTGAATTTCACCACCCAGAGTTTTGACCCTAGGATTGTTCCAGATTAGTCATATCTTTTATTGAACGAACTATTAGAATTAATTAATATAAGCATAAAGAATTTAAGACAAAATACATGTAATATTTTGTATACTTTGAAAACACGAGATGTGTCCTGTAATACACATATTATATTATGTAAATCTTTTCATCAGTGTATGCACTTTTGAGGGCATTGAAGTTTTAAGAACACATCTTGTTTTATACTGTTGGTGATATTCATAACAGGAATTTTTTTTCTAGATTTCATAGCCCTTGGGAGTATAGTAATACTTTTCATGAGTACTCAGGTGACCGATAAGGCCTGTGGGCCTCTTGTTTGACTAAATGAATTAAATTTGAAAGTTTTCAATTTCAAAATATTGATGTACATATCCTCCATTTTTTATCCACATCAAATTTCTCTGGTGTAGCATTCATCCTTAAAAGATTAGAATTTTTCATATTCTGGTAATTCTTTCTCTAGGATCAAATCAGGATCAAGTTCGAAGGTGTGGGGGGCTGGATATCTTGTGTCTTGAGTTATTGCAGTTGTATAATCAATTAAATGATCCAGAAGTATTGAAAGAAGCTGTTCAAGTCATCACCACCATAGATTCCTGCATTTCTGACAATGGTAAGTACCTTTTCCGAGGAGCTTATGTTTATGATCCTGTGTGTGTGTGTGTGTGTGTGTGTGTGCATGTGATGATACAAAAAAGATAGGTCATAATAGTTGCTATTGTTTCATTATTTCATGTTTAGTAAATTTTACCTGTCTTAATATATTTGCCTAATATCACAGGAACACATGCATATATAGTAAAATTCAAATACAGTGAACACGGATATAGCAAATTTATAGTTAAAGCGAAATGAAGCTGGTTTCCCAGGCAAATTCCTTACAAGTTCTATGTAAAAATAACAAACACGGATATAGCGAGTTTACTCATATAAAGAAGTACCTGTTCCCCCGGACCCTTGAATTAAGGACATGCGGGACGATGTGGCCAAAAATAACTAGTCAATGAATATTTTTTCTTTTTTTCATGAAGCACCATCAGGATGTCCTGTACAATGTGTATAAATTTCATGACCACTTTCTAGGTATACAAGGGAGATAATAAGCTTTGAATTACCCCCCTTTTCGAAAATTGTGAATTTTACAAGATCATTCCGATTTTCAATTCAAAAAAATAATTTGATGGAATTTTTATCTATATCTTTTACAATAATCTTAAGAATATATGCAAAATATATAATAAAAACATGCTTAAACATAACCATGTAATAAGAAATTGGGAAAATTTAAGGCTTTGGGGTGGAAATTAGTACTTAAAAACAGGGTAGTCCAGATACTAAATGAAGCACTGCTCAAAAACCTGTCAATGAATTTTTTTGCAAACACTGCAATTAAAAGCTATTCATATACCCAACTTCCTGTAGAAATATGACCGGGTGAAGCTAATCTTGATTTTGAGGTAGGCGTCGTTGAAGTTATACATTGATATGTTCCCTTGGGGTTAGGCTTGGCGAAATATTTGTTATCGATAACTTTCAAGCTTATATTCTTTTCATGTACAACTACTGTTAAAAGTAATGGGGGAGGGGACAGTCTCAATTTATTTGCACTGCAAAATAAAAAAAAAAATGCTCACTGTCAAAGACGGGGGGGGGGGGGCAGCCTAATTCTTCGTGCCTGTTTTGGAATACATTGTTAGAAACTATATTTGTTTTGAACCTATTGAAATATTTAGAATTAAAATTAAATTTTTTAAAAATATAAATGTATATATTAAACATGGCTTCGGACAAAACGTCTAGTCTAGCTCTACAGTTCGTCTTCTTTCAAACCACGGGTTAGATCTAGTTAACATCAATATGAGCTACTACTTCCTTTACAAGATCAACAGCATTTCCAGGGCCATGGTAGCTAATGTCGCTTGACTCGATCGTCCCTATGCTATTTTTCAAGGTATTTATGTGTCGCACATGTTGTGACTTTGCACCTATTTCTTTTTTACACGTCTGCTTCTCGCATACATTCCGACGTGTGTCATATTTTTAGCTCACCTGAGCTGAAAGCTCAAGTGAGCTTTTCTGATCACCCGTATTCCAGCGTCCGTCCGTCTGTAAACTTTTCACATTTTCCAACTTCTTCTCAACAACCACTGGGCCAATTTCAACCAAAGTTGGCACAAAACATCCTTAGGTAAAGGGAATTCTAAATTGTTAAAATAAAGGGCCAGGCCACCTTCCAAGGAGAGATAATCAAGAAAAGGTAAAAATAGGGTAGGGTCATTAAAAAATCTTCTTCTCAAGAACCACTGGGCCAGAAAAGCTGAGATTTATATGAAAGCTTCCTGATATAGTTCAGATTCTAAATTGTTAAAATCATGGCCCCCGGGGGTCGGATGGGGCCACAATAGGGGATCAAAGTTTTACATACAAATATATCTAGGGAAAATCTTTAAAAATCTTCTTCTCTAGAACCACTGAGCCAGAAAAGCTGAGATTTATATGAAAGCTTTCTGATATAGTGCAGATTCTAAATTGTTAAAATCATGGCCCCCAGGGATCAGATGGGGCTACAATAGGGGGTCAAAGTTTTTTTTTTTTTTGGGGTGTTTTTTTTTGGATATAGTGCAGATTCAAGTTTGTTAAAATCATGGACCCCGGGGATTGGATGGGGCCTCAAGGGGGGCATCAAAGTTTTACATACAAATTTATAGGAAAAATCTTTAAAAATCTTCTTCTCAAGAACCACTGAGCCAGAAAAGCTGAGATTTATATGAAAGCTTCCTGATATAGTGCAGATTCTAAATTGTTAAGATCATGGCCCCCGGGGGTCGGATGGGGCCACAATAGGGGATCAAAGTTTTACATACAAATATATAGGAAAAATCTTTAAAAATCTTCTTCCTAGAACCACTAAGCCAGAAAAGCTGAGATTTATATGAAAGCTTTCTGATATAGTGTAGATTCAGGTTTGTTAAAATCATGGCCCCCTGGGGTAGGATGGGGCCACAATAGGGGATCAAAGTTTTACATACAAATATATAGGGAAAATCTTTAAAAATCTTCTTCTCAAGAACCATTGGGCCAAAGAAGTTCACATTTACATGAAAGCTTTCTGACATTGTAGATTCAAGTTTGCAAAAACCATAGCCTCCAGGGGTAGGTTTGGGGCCATAATAGGGACTACGGTTTTACATGCAAATAGATATGGAAAATCTTCTGATATGGACCAAGGTGACTCAGGTGAGCGATGTGGCCCATGGGCCTCTTGTTTACATTAGTTACCATTTCCGCAGCAGTGTTTTGTAAAGTTAGTAAAAATAATTTGGAATATGAAATAGTTTGAGAGATAAAGCGTACTTATATTTATATGAAAATGCTTGCAAAAATTAAACATTCCTAGTATGGACGTTAATATTTGACCAAAAGTAACGATTATCATCATAAGGGGAGGGAGGGTATTTCTCGCAAACAAGGGTCGATTATAAAAGCACCTAAATAGTTTGTTCGTTTCCCAAGCAAGATTCGGAGAAATGTGCGTCCAGTTCTAGTTTCACACTACTATAGTAAATATCAACAAACCACTTGCACCGAGTCATTGTTTACAGACGATTGACTTTCTTTTTGTACATGCCTAGAGATGCAAATTGCATGTGCATGTAGGAGCGATTTATAGGCTATACTATCAAAATTACTGTGGCGCATACTATATATATACATGCAATGTATATGAAAAGGAGACTTGTAAACACTATGAAATAAAATAAAAATTATTTATTTGACAAGAATTCAATGAACAGATTTACACATGACACTTGACAGCGGTAGCAAATTACGACAAAATATGATGACATTTTCCCCGCGATACAACGTCGTGATGTACTTTTTTATTATGACGTCATATAGTGTGTCTGTACAACATTGTGATTTTTCTCTGAAAGCTTTAACTACGTTGCGTCCGGTTCTAAATTTATAATAAATTCGCAACCATCACGTGATCATCGTCCCGCATATCCTTAAAAATGAACATAAGAATCAACTTTTATAATGAATTTCTTTTTGATATTGAAGTTCATTGTGATTTATTTTTAAAAAATTTCCTTTGTCATATATATAGGATCCATACTTATTACAAAATTTCTGTTTTTATTTTGTCAAAAGGGGTTGTTGATGCACAACAATACTTAAATATATGTTTAGCAAATATATTGTTTTCTATTCTTGTTAATTAAATTTGAATGTTGATTGCATAATTTATATTATTTACTGTACACTATTTATGCTTCTTTAAAACGCTCAATTCAGATGGTCTGAGATAGCTGTGTGGTATGTTCATGTGATTTTCCCTCGAGGGATCCAGGATGCATTCTTTTCTTTCTTCTTTCTTGTTTAAAAATATTTCCTATCAGCCACTGAAAAAAAAAATAAAAAACAAAATCAATGAAGTTTATGAAATTTAAGATAGAAGGGTTCAGAATTGAATTGACAGTGATATTTCCTAAAATGAGCATCATATTTTCATTCGGTAAACAGAAAAACCATCTATGGACCAAGGATTTTCTGGTCATATATAGTTTTTGTATTTTAATCAAAAATCATTTTTAAAAAAAAAAAAACTCTTGCTGGAATGAAAAAGCTAAATATTTTTGCATACAAAATTTCAGACACACATGCGAGCAGTCCACTAATACAAGGTGTGAAAAATATACCCCATTAAAACAACATGGTACAGGTACTAGTGTTTAGAATACTTTGGCATGCATACAGTCCTTATTACTATAAAACAAATAATCAAGGTGTAAATTGATTGTATTTATCTGTATTCTCTGCAATGATCATATAGGAAATATCTGTCTTTTCAATGCCAACTCCTTTATTTTAGTGACAACTTTTTGTTCTCCTCTACCTGTTCTGGCATGAAATTTCCTCATTTGTTCTTAATACATGTACTTCTTATTACCAGCCCATCAGAGGTATCGTGCGTTGATGACTTGTGCGTCAATGAACATGTCTTGCGAGCAAGTGTGAGATTACCGGAACATAAGCAAAAGGTTGATAGCTCCCCCCCCCCTTTTTTTTTTTAGCTCACCTGAGCTGAAAGCTCAAGTGAGCTTTTCTGATCACCTGTTGTCCATCATCTGTCTGTCTGATTTTTGCACTGGGCCAGAAAAGTTTACATTTACATGAAAGGTTCCTGACATAGTGGAAAATTAAGTTTCTTACAATCATGCCCCCGGAGGCAAGGTGGGGCCACACTAGGGGATCAAAGTTTTACATACAAATATGTAGGGAAAATCATTAAAAATCTTCTCAAGAACCACTGGGCCAGGAAAGTTTACATTTTTTACATATACATAAAAGCGTCCTGACAGTGCATATTGAGGTTTATAAAAATCATTGCCCCGGGGGGTAGGTTGGGGCCACAACGGGGATCCAAGTTTTACATGTGAATATATAGGAAAAATCTTTAAATATGGGCCAAGGTGACTCAGGTGAGCGATGTGGCCCATGGGTCTCTTTGTAAATGATGCAAATAATTTATACTGTAGGTATATCTCTCAAATATCTGTTGAATGATATCAACAGTAGTGCTGAGTAATGCTCACATGCACTTTAATGCAAGTGCATTGGTTGCTATAATTTTCTATCATTTTTCGGATGCTAAAATGGCCATAACTTAATAACATATATGATATATACTGCAAGAACCATTGTGGTATACAGGGCTCAATATCCATGCATATGGCTCTGGTAAACGAACCAATTCCCAATTAAATATTGACTGAGTTTCCCCAAATTCTGATTGAAAATTTCCCAAAATATCAGCTCACAAGCATAGTAAAAGTGTTGTCTGCATGTCTTGTTATGTAAAATCTGCAAAATCTTGGGAACAAGTTGTCTAATTCGATGTATAAACTAATGTTTGCTCCCCCCCCCCCCCCCCCCCCCCCCCCCCCCCCCCCCCCACACACACACACACACACACACACACCAAACCATTAGTGTACATACGTACTAATTATAATTAATTTTCTGTTGTTTCCAAACTAACATGTATCTATATAAATGGCAATACATGATAACTTGTAGAACATATCCCTGTTGAAATTTTCAATCATTCTTGACTATCTTAAATCATGGATATCTTTAGTTGGCACGTGCATCATTTTTACATGTGGTCGGGAAGTAAACAATGGTGTTGGTAAGTTTCGACATTGAATTCATTGACTGTAGATATATCATATATACTCGCCTATAAGTCAATTCGCTTATAAGTCGGTTGTATAGTTTTTAGGGTATTTTGGAGGGAATTGCCATTGACTTATTTATCAGTCGGTCTAAGTTTTTTCAAGAATCGGTTTACAATTTCAAGTTAATGCTCTAATGTTTTTACCTGTGTTTCAAATATTGCGCCAATATATTATATTTTTTCCCCAACAAATCAATTTCATATCAATACTCTTATGTATTTATCTGTGTTCCAATGATGTTTTGGGATATGACATCGATATTTCTCTTTTTATTCTCAACAAATTAAACAGTTACTATTTTGTTTATTTCGTCCATGTTTTTGTAGTTTAAAAAATACTAGGCTATACATTACGCCATCCAGAAAAATACTAATCTTCTTAGGACACTCCTACAAGTCGGACATAGAGTTTAATTTGGACTAAAATTTAACTCCCAAAAATCCGACTTGGAGGCGAGTATATATGGTAGGAATAATGACCTATCAGACTAAATTCATTATACTACATCTTGTGTAAAACACCAAAGGGTAGTTAGATATACACAGACCTGAGAATTGCTGGGAAAATAACACTTAGTATGCTAATAAGACAGTCACATGGTCAGTACTCTGCTCTCTTGTTTAAAATGACAAGTCTTTTGAAACAATTCCAACTTATATCTCCACATCTTCCGGGAGATGGGAGTAATTAAGTGAATCAGACACTTGGCTAATGAAAATGATATCTCTACAACCATAGTTTTGCATTTATGCATTTAATAATTTTTATACCTTAGCATTTAAATCTTTATCAACATTCAACATAAAAATTGGAGAATATATGTACCTTTAATCATGATATATAAATGACTGCATTTCCCAAAATTGCAGTTTTTCGACGTAAAAGTATAGAACAAGAGTATTTTATTTATAAAAGTCTTAATGTTTGATAAAGGTTTTCATATAGTCTCAGATCTGTTTGATGTACA
Organism: Ostrea edulis; assembly: GCF_947568905.1. Lineage (NCBI taxonomy): Eukaryota > Metazoa > Mollusca > Bivalvia > Ostreida > Ostreidae > Ostrea > Ostrea edulis. Next base: position 53,895,130 of record NC_079164.1, read on the forward strand.
ATTTCATTCCAAATGGGCACTCACAAGATTTATACTTGGTGGTTGTACTGTTTTTGTATTTTAAATATTGTTATACACTGATCATGAAGAACCAAACAACATGGCGGAAGTGCTAAGTGTAATTAAATGTGAATCATGTTTACTTAGTCGTCGTTGGACTTTTTTTCTTCTTCTATTATATATATATATATATATATATATATATATTGCAGAGAAATTCACTTTTATATGATACCCACTTCCGCCCCTGGGTTTAACTCAAACCTGTAGAACCAAATCTCCCTAGCAGCGTGTGACCAGCGCACTAGACGGCTCAACCCAGTCAGAAAACTTGCTTTCGATGCCGCTGGAATTCTTGCTATGCTTTCATACGCTACACGGTCACTGAGAATGGAAATGGGATACAATCATTTCGTGTAAATTTAAGAGGATCGATGATGCAAGATATATACACTGCATTTGAAATATTTCATAAAGCACAAAGATTGCAATGAACTCTTTTAAGAACATAACTGCTCTAAGTTAAGAAATATTCAATATAAAGCGCAGAGAAATTCATTATTATATGGATACCCACTTCCACCCCTGCCCGGAGTTGAGCTCATGACCTGTGGAACCAAACCTAGTAGCATGTGACCAGCATGCTAGATTTTAAATATATATATATATAACTCTAAAAAACATTTGAGAAAGGTAAGAGTCGTAATAATAAAATGAACCGGTAACACGGTCGAAATATTTCAACAAAGTGTTTAGAGTTTTTTCTGCATTTTACTTCCAAAAAAGAGACTTATATATAGAGAGAGAGAAAGAGAGAGAGCAATGTTTCGGACAAAATAAACAAATTTAATGACATTAAACAAAATATATATAATTGCTATATATATATATAGACCTTCTATTTCATTCTTTGATGTATGTACATGTATCTTGATGCATATAGATACCATATATATTTAAATATCAATGTATATGTTATTGTATGATTTACTGGTTTCATCATAAAGCTGTGTGAGAAAGGGTATGCATGTTTTAATACAAATAAAACACTATATGTTAATTCATATTCATTTTAATATATATGCCCATCACAGACGGGACGTATTATGGTATGGCGGCGTCCGTCCGTCTGGACCTTGTGGGCAGAATACAGTCCGAAACGTAAGCTCCAGGATTTTACAACTTGGTACATTTGATCACTATGAAGAGAGGAAGATGTCTATTATTTTTCAACGTCAAAAGTCAAGGTCACAGTATCACTTAGTAGGAAAACCTTGTAGGCAGTATACAAATCGAACTGTTGGGGCTAGGACCGTCAAACTTTGTACACATACACTTTATGCCAAGTGGAGGATGCTTAAGGTCAAAGTTCGAGGTCGTAGTAGCAAGATGTAGACTGATTCATTGGGGCAAGGACCATTAAACTTGGTACACATACATCTTATGCCAAGTGAAAATATTACATAGAGAGTACATGATTTGTCTTGGGTTTTTTCGATGCAAAGAAAGTATGTCACAACCTGATGATTGCTGATACTACTTGAAGGCAAGTTCTACAAATCATGGTGTTAGAAAAATGCCCTATATTAGCTTTTCACGGACGTATTATGTACCGTTGGCGGTACTCTTGTTACTATTCATATATTGCGGAGAAAACAATAAAAAAAACTTTGTTTTTTAGCTGATAGTGCAATTGAGCTAGAAAGGACAGAAGTCATTCAGATTTTAGCAAGAATCATATGTAATGAACAGTTGGATATTGGAGACAGAATTAAAGTGACAATAACTCTTGGCCATGCCATTGAAAACTCAGGTATCGTTTAATATCTATATTTACATTTCCAATGTTTTTGCCTTTGATAGCTTTACAAATTGAAATGAAAGCCATTTCCTCATGAATGCACTGCACTTGTAAACAATGCACATATGAATCTTGATTCATTTTTTTAACAGCTGGGAATTCTAAAGAAATGAATGGAGAATGTAAATGAAAATAAATTTCCTTTTTATACGCCCGTCTTTGGACAGGATGTATTATGGTACAGTGATGTCTGTACGTATGTCCATCCGTTCCTTTTTATACACCCGTCTTTAGATGCAATGTATTATGGTACAACGATGTCTTTACGTCTGTCCGTTTCGGGTTTTCTGTTTCTAATTTCATTTCTCTGTCACATATCAAGCTGAAACTTGCTATGTAGCTTCTTTGTGGATCATTCTAGATTTTGTTGCAATTTTGATCCATTTCCACCTTTCATGCAGGAGTCTTGCCCCTTTATTTGAAAATTATTATTATATGAAGGGTACATAATTTGCCAGCTAACTCCTCCCACAATTTTCAAGTGAGGACCATCTTGTTTTACAGAGTGTTTGTATGGATATTGAAGATGTACATGTGGCAAGGATTTTGATTTTCTTCAATTTTTGAGAAAATTACAGGTTGTTGAACTTAGTTCGTTTTGAGAAATTATTGCAAAGACAGTACAGTGAAACTTATCCAAACCGGTCCCTCAGAAAACCGGTTCTCCCTGAATATCGGCCGATTTTTAGAGTCCCGACAGAAATCTTAACATTTCCTTACAAAGAAAGTCTTACAAAACCGGCCACCCCTGAAAACCGGACATCGGCCACTTTTTAAAGTACATTTGTTAATAAACATGTGTAATTTACCCTTATCATACTGGCCACTTTTTGAGGACAAGAAAAGTTTGGCCAGAGGGTGATCAACTGGCCAGGTGGGAAATCATCCACTGGGTGTGTGAAAAACACCAGTGGCCTCTTTAATTTCTATTGTTTACCTGTGCAGTCAAGGGTGTTAATTGACACTTAGCTAATCCAAGTGACCCTTCCAAATTCTGTACAAAATGTAAAATATTGAATGAATACAGTATCAAATGCCCTATTGTTGCACCATTCTATCACATGGATATAAGCGGTAGTTAAAAAAGAAAACAAACCCATGACTGTTAATGATAATCATTAAAAGAGAACTTAATTTTATTGTTTTCCATTTAGACTTAAAATTCCTAAGAAATATTCAAATCAAAATTTCATATTTACTACTGTACTTTTCAAAAATGTCAAAGCAAATTTGTTAATGATATTTGCGATGCATGTAAACGTGCAGAGTTTCTATATGTAAGAGGAATTCCATATGCCTCTGTGTTTTCTATATGTATCAGAATCCTGATATAGATTTTCAGTTTAAAATTAGATGATTTCAGTGAGAATATTTCTTATTAATTACACATGTATAATTACCTGTAGGTACAAGCAGACTAATTTGATCTCCGCCAATAATTGATCATAGATCACCAGAAGAAAGGGAACAGTACCTACTTTGTGAATATCGAGATAAAATGTCTTTAAATGCTAAATTCTCGGTTAACTGGCCACCCCTCCAAACCGGCCGTTTTTCGGTCTGATAGCCAGCCGGTTTAGAGAAGTTTCACTGTACATGATCTGTTCAGTGAACTCCTCCCACAGTTTTCAAGTGAGAACCTTCTTGTTTTACGAAGTGTTAAATATATAGGTATTGAAGATGTGAATGTGGCAAGGATTTTGATTCCCTTCTATTTTTGAGAAAATAACAGGTTGTTGAGCGTTGTCAGTTTTGAGGAATTATTACATAGAGAGTAAATTTGATAATTAATGAATTTTTAGTTGTTACCTTTAAAAAGTTTTTATCTGAACCAAGCTGCTTGTATAATGATAGTTTTGCTCAAGCTTGTTTATTGCTAGTAACTGCTGCTCAGGTGAGTAATGTGGCCCATGGGCCTCTTGTTAAGCTAGGACCTTTTATTTATACAATGCAAAAGAAAGTATGGTGAAGCTTGATGATGGCTGATACTACCTTAAGTGAAGTTCTACAATTCATGCCTTAAAGGTCAACTGAAACGAAATATAACTTTTTCTATATTAAGTATGCATTTGCTTCATTTAGATCTTATAAAATGATTGTGCAGGTTTGTTCAGTTCAATCTGGTCATATATCCGCGATACGCGCGGATAAAGATAGCGCACCTGTGTCAGAGAAGAAAATATTGCGAGAGTTATGCCCCTTCACACGAACCCGCCATATTGAAACTAAAGACACTAATCAGCAGGTGACGTCCAGTAAACAACGAGTAAATATGGTGTTATGTGCGGTTCCTAACTGCAATGTTTAATATGGACAAAGACTAACAATGTTTAGTTTCCCTACACACACAAAAAATTGCGGAGTTTGGGTGAGAAAATTAAAAACAATGGATTAATTATTGGCCATCGAAGCGCTCTATTGGGGTCTGTTAGGCCTACAATGCTACATAATAAACCGTCCAAGGCACGGTCTTTGCATGGAACACTCAAGAATGCAATGAAAGAAAAAAGCAAACCCAACTGTCTTTGATTACAAACCACTACACGTAGCTACAAAGGCCTGAAAGGGCCGAAAACGGACAACAGATTTGGAGTTTCCCCTTCAAAAACAAAACTTTCAGAGATGTGGGGAAAACTCGGAAAAGAATGTAAGTTTTGATGTAAATCATATTGGCTTTTTTTATTGACATTAATATAGTATGACACGATTTATTTGTTATCTATACGAATATCCCCCTACCCCCACCCGTCACACAATTCTTATTTCATACTGAAGCTTATTTTTATTACATGTAACCCCAACCCACCCATCCCCCCTCAGTCACACAAGTCATTCATAACTGAAGTTTACTTTTATTAATTTGTTTATATGAGTTAGAAGTTGATGACAATGTCCGAATCATTCTTCCCCCACCTCCCCAATTCCAAGACAATCAACAAAAACAACATGCATCCAATTCCATTGATGATCCTGCCATTCAAAATGATTTAATCATGAATGGAACAAACACTTATGAAATGACTACACAAACCACATATGGAATGATTGCAAGATTTGTACTAGAGCCACATAATGACATGAATTGTATTATCAAATTTGTTTTCAAAAATATTACATATTGGTGTAAATTTAATGGATACTTTCAATTGAAGTGAAATTTTGCAGATGTGTGAATTAGAATCATAGCCAATATGCATGTTAAGTAACTTTGTATAAAATCTGAATATTTTTTCACTTGTGTTCTTCATACATGCTCTTTAGATTTTTTACACCTTGTCCATTATATTACTCTTGATACTGTTACTAAGTTTGAATACAAACTTAATACAGTATCAACAATTATTGGCCTAACATAACAAAATTGTAATTTTTTCTAAAATTCATATTATTTTTATGCCATAAAGGTAAACAATTTTAAAACACATTTGTACTGAGTTTTCTCTCAAGTATGATTATAATATAAAATCCAGAAATAGGTGTAGAAAAATCTACACAAGATGTAGACTAAGTACAATAAAAATATCACTAGTCGAATATTCTTAATCGGTTTTATGATATATATACAGTGAAACTTCTCTAAACCGGCCGGCTCTCGGACCGATAAAAACGGCCGGCTTATAGGGATGACCGGTTTACCGAGAATTTAGCATTTAGAGACATTTTATCTCAATATTGTCAAAGTAGGTACTGTTTATTTTGTTCTGGTGATCTATGATAAATTATCGGTAGAGATCAAATTAGTCCGTTTGTACCTGCAGGTAATTATAAATTCTCGCTGCAATCATCTAATTTTAAACTGAATATCTATAACAAGATACTTCAAGAAAACACGTCAGAAGCCTATTATTGGAATTCCTCTTACCTATAAACACCCTGTTTACATTCATCGCTTATATCATTAACAAATTTGTTTTGACGATTTTAAAAAGTACAGTAGTAAATATGAAATTGTAATTTGAATATTTCTTAGGAATTTTAAGTCTATGGAAACCAAGAAAATAAATTTATTATTTAATAATTATCATTAACAGTCATGGGTTTGTTCTTTATCAACTACCGCTTATATCCATGTGATAGTATGGTGCAACAATATGGCGTTTGATACTTATTTATTCAATATGTTCCTAACTATTTTTTACACTTTGTACTGAATTTGGAAGGGTGGCTTGGATTAGCCAAGTGTCAATTAATACCCATGATAGCACAGGTAAACAATAGAAATTAGGGAGGCCACTGGTGTTTTTCACGCCTCCTGTAGATAATTTCCCAACTGGCCTGTGGTTGGTCAATTTGCACACCTGGCCGATTTTGATCACCTTCTGGCCAAACTTTTCTAGTCTTCAAAAAGTGGCTGGTATTATAAGGGTAAATTACACATGTTTGTTAACAAATGTACTTTAAAAAGTGGCCAATGTCCGGTTTTCAGGGGTGGCCGGTTTTGTAAGACTTTCTTTGTAAAGAAATGTTAAGATTTCTGCCAGGACTTTGAAAATCGGCCGATATTCAGGGAGAACCAGTTTTCTGAGGGGCCGGTTTGGATAAGTTTCACTGTACATACAACATGACTAAGTACACATGATCCACATTTGATAAATTAAATGTGGAGCACATGTACTTAGTCATCATTGGATATATTTTAATATATTTTTTCTACTTTTAAATTACCTACACCATGGACTTTTTCTGCAGTTTCACTATATATATATATATATATATATATATATATATAAAGTCAAAAAATAAAATCCAATGCTCAAACTTTTATCTATAGCGCGCGCTTTCACCCTGCGGGCTCGTCAGTAGATTTTTAAACAAGTTCCATTATGACATCATCCCCGTGACGTTATGTGGGCAACATTAAACATAATACAGTCATGATTGTGACGTCAGAACATTATACAATGTTAAAGGAGACATTCTCTGTAAAATGTACATGTTAGATAACATGAAGTAAAAATATTAACAGTTTAGTTTCAGCTTAAACAGTTTTATGAAATAGTTTTCCTTGGCTTTGCGTAATTGTTCATTTTCCTCTTTTACTTTGTAAAATGGGAAAATATAAAAACTGCCTTCCCCACACGAATCAAAATGTCCGCTACACGGTGTATTTCTTTTGTAGGATCTCTGATCTGTTGTTTATGTACACGAACACAGTCAGCCAATTTGGTTCCTGTTTGACCTACAGTCAACTCTCGATAAACCGCCACCTTTTGTTCTTATGAAATTATGGCATTATAACGAATTTGGCGATGAATTGAATTACTGCCATCTTGAAGAAATAGAGTTACCGTTCTTTTATATGTAAGAGTTATCTTTTGTCCTGACGTGCGTAAACCACATAAACAACGCCTTTTCTAAGTCAGTATTAAGTGCACTGCGGTGCCGTTTCCTGGCAGGCGAGCCTTCAGAGATTGGGTCAGGGTCTGCAAGAATTGCATCCTTTGCTGCTAAGATGTCGCCCACTGTCCTTCTTTTTATAGACTTTTCCCATAAAACAGAAAAATGATTTGCAATATCCTGATGGGTACATTTTGGATGATGTCCTTGGTACGTAATGATTTTTTCTCATCGAAATTTAACAGGACCCTTTTTCGTGGCGAAGCCATAGCTAAATTGAAATGTGTTTCTATGATGTATAAACAACTTGACTACAGTTCATCTCGAGTAATTTTCTTGTTTATTCAATATGTACAGCGATTACTGGGATCCTTCTGTCCAGGTGTACGCCGGAGATCGATAATGACCAATTTACTGCTTCACTGACCATGTGCACCTATGGCGGTTTATCGAGATAATTAACATGTTGAAATAGACTTTTGTAATGAAAACACTGTGGCAAATGGCGATAGCGAATTTGGCGTTTTAACGAGAGTTTTAAGTAACAGGAAAAATGTTCCTAGAAAAATGCAGCTGTAATGATATAAACTGTTTATTGAATCTGACAGGTGTTTCCGTTGGGGACCGCGCGTGTTTGCTGGCCTTGCAGTTTTAGCCTGGGAAAATGCTGATATTTCATTCATACTTGTAATTTGATAATGCCATATGCCTTAGCACTCTAATATTTTTTCTGAGTTTGCTTGTCTTACTATTAACATGTACATAGTGTAAATAAAGCATTCGTAAAACCGTAACGGCTCTGTAGTGCCTTTATTAAATACATGTATTACTAAGAAAACTACAACATGGTGTCAGAAGTAAAACTGGATTAATTATCGGATTAACAATGGCCCAAAGACTTCAGCCACCGAGTGCATTGACTTTGCATGGGAATTTAAAAGAAAATTGGAGACGTTTTCAACAGCAGTTTCAAATTTATTTGTCTGCGTCAGAAATAGGTAAAAAAAGGCGAAGAAATCCAGGCCAACACTTTTTTGCACATCATAGGACCTGATGCGCTTGAAATATATAATACATTCACCTGGGCAGAGGCAGGGGATGAGAAAAAACTTGCCAAAATTATTGAGAAATTTACCGCATACTGCAATCCGAAGAAAAATGTGGCGTATGAACGACACATCTTTAACAGACAGAGTCAAAATCCCGGTGAGAAAATAGATGCATATGTGACGGAATTACGCATTCTAGCCAAATCGTGTGAATTTGGAGATTTACATGATTCCTTAATTCGCGACAGAATTGTCTGTGGAATTGCCAGTGACTCGGTAAGGAGGAGACTACTGAGGGAATGCGACCTCACATTGGATAAAACAATGGATATCTGCAGGGCGGCGGAAACATCTGACAACCAAATGAAAACATTTGTGGAATCAAAATCCACGGAACAAAAAATCGATGCAGTTCAGAAAAGAGGTGGGAAGAAATTTGGAGCAATAAATAAAACCGAAATAAAACATATCCAGAATTGTAAAAAATGTGGAAAATCACATGCTTTGAAAAAATGCCCAGCTTACGGACAAACATGTCACGAATGCGGAAAACCGAATCACTACGCAAAAATGTGCCGATCTAAGAAGACAAAAAGCAAGAAAATTCATGGAGTTGACCCAGAATCAGATTCCGACAGTGAATTCGGAATAGAAACTGTAGAAGATACATATGACACCCGAAGAAAGTGGACTACGACACTGAAAGTAGAAAATACAAATGTAAAGTTCAAAATAGACACAGGTGCTCAGTGTAACATTATTCCAAAGAACATGTGCGATAAATTGGGAATAACGAAATTACAGCAGTCTAAAGCAAGACTTATATCATATACGGGCCACAAGTTAAAAATAGATGGCAAAATTCGGTGCACAGTACAGCACAAGAATAAATATTATGCGCTGCAGTTTTACGTTGTACCTGGAAAGGTGGATCCCATTATAGGATTAGCGTCTTGTGAGGAAATGAACATCCTGAAAATTATTGAAACAGTAAGTGAATCTAAGACCGCAGAAGAAATTTTTCGAGATTTCTCAGATGTGTTTGAGGGCATAGGATGCATGAAAGGCAAACATCATATTCATATCAACAAAATTGTTCCACCAGTTGTTCATGCACCGAGAAAAGTATCCTTCAAAATGCGCGACAAATTAAAAGAAGAACTGGACAGAATGGAATCATTAAACGTCATAGAAAAAGTCAACGAGCCCTCTGAATGGGTAAACTCATTGGTTATAGTAGAGAAACCAAACAGAGTGAGGATTTGTCTGGATCCCCGTGATCTTAACAAAGCTATTAAACGAGAACACTATCCTATGAAAACCGTAGATGACATCACACATCAGCTTGCAGGGGCCAAAGTATTCAGTACTTTGGATGCCTCCTCTGGATTCTGGGGTATAGTACTTGACCAGGAAAGTTCAAAGCTAACAACATTTAATACTCCGTTTGGGAGGTATCACTACAAACGAATGCCATTTGGAATTTCATCTGCGCCAGAAGTATTCCAAAAAAGGATGTCTCAAATCTTTGAAAAAATTGAAGGATGTGATGTCATAATGGATGACATTCTTATATGGGGTAAATCTTCTGTACAACAGCATAATGAAAGACTCGAGAGAGTTCTAAAGGCAGTGCGTCATGAGAAAATAAAATTGAACAAGAAGAAGTGTAAAATACAGATGAATGAAGTTAAATATATGGGTCACATTTTCGGAGAAGATGGACTAAAAACTTGTAATGACAGAATCAAAGCCATAAGTGAATTCCCAGAGCCTACAAATGTAAAAGAATTGCAGAGATTTTTGGGAATGGTAAATTACATAGGAAAATTTATTCAAAACCAAGCCACGATCACAGAGCCCTTGAGGGAGTTACTTGCAAAAACCGTTGCATGGCACTGGCATGAAAAACAACAACAAAGTTTTGATCAGCTGAAGTCCGTGCTCATCAGTGCTCCAGTACTAAAGTACTTTAATCCGGACGAAGACATCACACTCTCTGTAGACGCGTCATCAACAGGACTAGGAGCCTGCATTTTACAAAATGGACAGCCAGTTGCCTATGCTTCTAGATCATTAAACAAATCGGAACGAAATTACGCACAGATAGAAAAGGAACTGCTAGCAATTGTGTTCGCTTGCAAGAAATTTCACCAATACATCTTTGGACAAAACATCCATGTAGAATCTGACCACAAACCCCTTGAGAGTTTGTTCAAGAAAACATTGTCATCGGCGCCACCGCACATTCAACGTATGATGATTAAAGTACAGCCGTACGACCTGAATGTCAAATACAAACCAGGGAAATATCTGTACATAGCGGATACCTTAAGCCGTGCGACTGAGTCAGAATCAAGTCAAAGTGACAAGGATGAATTTGAAGTGTTTGCTGTTCGTTACTTGCCGATATCGGACGAAAAGGTAAACGAATTGGCGATAGAGTCTGCAAAAGATAAAGAAATAAATGCCTTACAAAAAGTAATTCTTGAAGGCTGGCCAGATGATATTACAGAGTGCAACTATTTCGTTAAGAAATACTGGAATTTTAGAGAGGAACTCAGTCTTTACAACGGGATTGTCACAAAGGGTCGCAGACTAATTATACCCTCGAAACTCAGAAGCGACATCCTGAATCAATTGCATTATGGACATATGGGAGCCGAAAAATGCAAACGTCGAGCCAGAGAAGTTGTGTTTTGGGTAGGAATTAATTCGGACATAGATAAGAAAGTTGCAGAGTGCAGAGTGTGCAATAAATACCAAAGGAGACAACCCAAACAACCTCTAAAACCTCATCCAGTACCACTTAGGCCATGGCAGAAACTTGGACTCGACTTGTTTGAGCTAAACAGAAAATCGTTTCTTACTGTTGTGGACTACTTTTCAAAATTCTTTGAAATATGTGAACTGCAGAGCACAACCAGCTCCAGTATCATCAAAAAATTAAAACCAATATTTGCTCGCCACGGGATACCCGAGGAACTGATCAGCGACAATGCACCGAATCTCGTCAGTGACGAATTCAGGAAATTTGCTATTGAATATGGATTCAAGCACACAACATCGTCCCCGCATTACCCACAGAGTAATGGCATGGCGGAGCGTACAGTCCAAACTGTAAAAAACCTCCTGAAAAAATCAAATGAAGCTCAAACGGATCCAAACCTCGCATTATTAGAAATACGTAACACACCGATCGACGGGGTAGGAACTCCTACTCAACTTCTGTTCGGACGCAGGACGAGATCCATATTACCGACGCACGAGGCATTACTGAAACCACATATCAAGACCCGTAAAATTCGGACTGCTCTTGTCAACAAGCAGAATCAACAAAAAATTTATTATGACCGTAATGCACGCGAACTACCCAATCTGAAAGTGGGAGACAACGTTAACATTCAATCAGAAAATAAACCATGGAAGGAAGGAGTAATTGTACAGAAATGTCCGGAACCACGATCATATGTCGTAGAATCCGAAGGAGTTGAATACCGTAGAAATCAAAGACATCTGATGAAAAACAGCGAAACTGACAAATCTGGGGAAGGAAATAACACCGAGATCGAAAGCGATAACGCTGCAGTGAATGACAATGCGCAGAACGATATCGAGCACGTGCAGAAAACGCGCAGTGGCAGAACAATAAAGGTGCCTGAAAAATTCTCAGACTTTGTAATGTAAAATACTTTATGGTGTATCAGACTCATATATATAGGATTTATATAATTATATATTCAATGTATTCCTGTGTAATCATTGATATATTATCTTGTAAGAGGTTGTGGTAAAGACAACACTCCAACGGTAGGTTATGTGCTTGAACCTCTTACCTCAAATTATTTCAGAAAAAAATAATTGTAAAATTAATTGTGTTTGCTAAGGCATATATTTGTTTACCGTAAATTCTAATCTCAAAGGGAAGGTGTAATGATATAAACTGTTTATTGAATCTGACAGGTGTTTCCGTTGGGGACCGCGCGTGTTTGCTGGCCTTGCAGTTTTAGCCTGGGAAAATGCTGATATTTCATTCATACTTGTAATTTGATAATGCCATATGCCTTAGCACTCTAATATTTTTTCTGAGTTTGCTTGTCTTACTATTAACATGTACATAGTGTAAATAAAGCATTCGTAAAACCGTAACGGCTCTGTAGTGCCTTTATTAAATACATGTATTACTAAGAAAACTACAACAGCGGCGTTATAACGAAAATGTCGATGAATTGAGTGGCGATAATTCGAGAGTTACCTGTATATAGTTTTCTCCACATGTAGGGCACGTCATACAATAAAGTCAATTTTTAGATTTACACGTCATAGTTGAATTTACTTTGAAGTTCATTCTGTTTTTGAAAGTTATGGAGTGACCGATTTGTATAAATTGGCAAGTACCGCATCGTGGATCCTCGCATTTAAAGACTGCTGGTTATATATATATATATATTATATATGCTGATTCTATGCAGTTTTCCCAAGTTACAGAACCAAAAACAAAAACAGAACAATTTTACAATTTACTAAATAGATAAATTGTGAAATTAATAAATGAATATTTCTTACAACCAAATTTTTGATAATATTCTTATAATTATGAGATGAAAAATTAAACTTGTAAAATTCAGTTGTTGAAAAAGAAACGGAATACATGTACAAATTTTATATGTAGGTCAATTTTGACCATTGGCATACTTATTTTCATTTTTATCTACTAATTTGCATTAAATTATTTGAAATACTTGAATAAATTAGCAATTTCAATGAAGAAAATATTAAAGAACATTGGCATTAAATAGTACAGACATTTATTTTACAGTGATTCATTAATATGAAAATTAATTTTCTGCGACATTGGAACTTTTTGTTTTTCTTCACCTCAAATATCTACATTTTTTTAAATTGACCCATATAATTAGTATGTATATGAGTGGATATTCATAATACTAGACAATAAGTACACATTTATTGAATTGTAACATTTTGTTATCATTTTAATAAAAATCATCAGACATATGAATTTGTATTTCAGATTAAGCTATTGAGTTGATGCAGGAAGTGATCAGTTTGGCTCATACAGAAACTCCAGGAAATTAATATAGTGGATGTTGTAGGTAATTCTGCTGCCCCGATCACAAATTCCTACCAACATGTGTTAAACTCAGGTGACTGGGGCCTGTAGACCTTTTGGGTTTAACCCAAATTACATGTAATATGATGATATATATATTATATGCAAAATAAAAACTGAACATCAAACTATGTTTACTTGTTTATATTTATTTATATCACTTATGAGAAATGCATTACAAATTTACCACACATTTAAATCTATCAAAGGGTAGTTAAATCCACAGTACTGTCGTGATGGAATGATTTCTTATCATAGTCACAACACAGGATAGAAGAACTTTCTGATTGTTTTTCCCAAGCCATTACCAGATCTCCAATATGCACAATGTCTGTAAAATCTGTTAAAAAATATTAAAGAATTTAGATTTCTCAAATATAATTGATGACTTTCATCTAACAAAAAAAAGGGGGGGGGGGGTACTTTAAATATGAATGATTTTTCAGGAATTAATTTCTGAAAGATTTGCTTAAACATATATTGATATAAAATGTACAAATGGTTAGACAGTAAAATAGGTAAAGTTAAATCATAAGATATTGATCGAGGCACATTTTATGTTTATTTTAAAGGAAGTGCATAAAATGGTCAACCATTCAGTGGGTTTAGATATTCAAATAGGAGAGGTTCATTGTGACTATGGCTGATAGTGAATCAGGAGACCGTTTAGGCATTCAAATAGGAGATGCTCATTATGACTATGGCTCATAGTGAATCAGGAGATCGAGTGCAACATTTGGACTCCCTTCTTGAGGTAATTGCAATGAAATTACTAGCCTATATGATCACCTGTTAGGATGATAGTAAACTAGTCTTAGAAATACATGCTGATGCACTACTGAGCTTTGAGTAATCGTTTCGTTTCAATTAAAAGTCTCATATAAATAATTAAATTAACAAACCATTGCATATCATTATCAAATGAACAGGTGAAGGGCATTCATCCGATTGATCCTCGCTGTTTTCTGAATCACTATCGTTTTCCGGTAGTGAGGATGCGTCTCGCTGTACAACTGGTTCATACTGGTAGGGCTGCACATTAACACTAAGTGATATATCTATTTCAGGAATACAATTGTCCGAATCATTTTCATATCGTGCCGCCACATTGAAATATCAGGTTCGACTAAAGGGCAGATAACTCATACAATAAAATTTACCGGGTTGAAATTAACGATGTCGTATCTACCTGGATGATCAAATCAAAAATTATTCTTATGTGAAAACATTTAAGGAATGGTATTTTCTTACTAAATTTACTTCAAAAACGAACTTTGAAAATCGTTTCAGTTGACCTTTAAGAAAAACACCTTACATACATGTAAGCTTGTGACAGGTGTATGTATTATGTGATGTGTCTATTACTCTTGTTTGTAATAATGAACACACCTGATTTATTTGATATGGTGTATTTTATGCTTTACCAACTTGTTTCAATTTTTTATGCAACTGCATGCATGTCATAACTGACGTAAATGAGTTTTAATGCATTATAATAGGAAAACAAATGCGTACAGATATTGCACACATATTTCCATGTCTTATATATGTGAAGATCAATTTACCCCCATAATAATGAGTAATAAATAGTTAGGAAAACAAATGTGTACAGATATTGCACTCATAATATTTCCATGTCTTATATATGTAAAAATCAATTTACCTTCAAATTCTTTATACTGACATATTTTCTACAATACAAAAGATGGTATAAGAAATGACTGTATAGGGCTTTGTTTATTTTGTAGCATCGAACCGAATTCTGTTCCTTGAAGCTACAAATGGTCTCCAGGATTTAGTCCACATTTTAACAACATCTGAAGATGAAGAACTGATAAAAGCAATAAAATATGTTCTGCAGTTAAGTGTCCAGAAAGGTATTGACAGTATAAGAATAAATTATTTATTTATTATGTAATATGTCAACAGTGCTACCATTATGGTGAGCAGAGATACATAGACAAGGAAGCACCTGGATCCAAAATTTTTTATGCCCCCTTGAAAAAAGGGGTGCATTGGTTTGTAGACCTGATCCCACCTCTGGTGTATCCAGGCGTCCGTGTTTGCCCAACAGTCTGTTTTGTATTGCTTATAGGAGTTACGAGATTGATCACTGTTCGTTATCTTGGCCTTTCATTTGCCCATGCATATGTAGTAAATAGGGCTATATAGACTGGATATCGGCTTGGATAGCTCAGTGGTTAGAGCACCTGACTAGAAATGCAGGGGTCTCGGGTTCGATTCACGGTCCAGCCAAAGATTTTCTCCTCTCTCCTTTTAATACTACATTTAGTGCCGTTGACCACACCTGGTTTTGCAGGTTGTCCTGCCAGGGGCGAAAAGAACCTGGGTTGTGTGTGTCTTCGAGGGCGAAAACAACTTAAGGAGGGAGGAATGTAGTAAATAGGGCTATATGGACTGTGGATATCGGCCTGGATAGCTCAGTGGTTAGAGCACCTGACTGGTAATGCAGGGGTCCCGGGTTCGATTCCCGGTCCAGCCAAAGATTTTCTCCTCTCTCCTATATATACTACACATACATCTGTAATTGATTTCGCTTGGATTTCTGTTTAGTTACTAGGACATCAAATTGATAGGTGTGTGTGTGGCCTGATCAAAGCATAATAGTTAATGATACTTCTGTTAAAATACATATTTAAGGACATATATGATGTTTTTCAATAATTTATCATTTTTCGTGACATTTTACATACAATTCATTTGCATTCTTTTTTGTTTCTGCAAAAAATCTTGGGGTATATTACCATGTCTGTTTTTGAGTTAGCATATTGTGACCATTCCTGGTTGTTTGCAATTAAAAATGTAAGGTCAGCTCTTATGTATTACAGTAAATTGCAAATAAAACTTCAAATTACTCACCCTTGATTACAGGTGGCGCACGATCCATTTACGTCCAAGGCGTTTCTAACCTCCATTTTTAGAACTTTTGAACAGTTAGTGATAGAGCTTTGATATTTCACATGAGTATTCCTTGTGACAAGACCTTTCCGTGGGTACCAACATTTTTGACACCTTGACCTTGGAGATTGACCTACTTTTTGAAAACTTTAACCTTGCTAATAACCTTTGAACAGTAAGTGATAGAGCTTTGATATTTCACATGAGTATTCCTTGTGACAAGACCTTTCCGTGGGTACCAACATTTTTTACCCTTGACCTTGGAATTTGACCTACTTTTTGAAAACTTTAACCTTGCTACTACCTTTTAAACAGTAAATGATAGAGCTTTGATATTTCACATGAGTATTCCTTGTGACAAGACCTTTCCATGGGTATCAACATTTTCGACCATGTGACCTTGACCTTGGAATTTGACCTACTTTTTGAAAGCTTTAACCTTGCTAATAACTTTTGAAGAGTAAGAGATAGAGCTTTGATATTTCACATGAGTATTCCTTGTTACAAGATCTTTCCGTTGGTATTGAACCTTTTGACCTTGACATTTGACCTACTTTAATTATTTTTTTTACATTGGTCATAACTTGTAAATGGTAAATATTAGAGCTTTCATATAGTACATGAGCATTTCTTTTGACAAGATCTTTCGACTGGTACCAAGATATTTGCCCTTGTGACCTTGGCCATCTTCGGAATTGGCCATTATCGGGGGCATTTGTGTTTCACAAACACATCTTGTTTACTATAAACTAATTCTTGATTAAGTTTACATGCTTAAACCGTAGTTTAGGTTGAATATATAATATACAATACATCATAATTCTTTATAAGTGGTTGAATTGCATATGTTTAAAACAATAAGATGCGGGACCCACCCCCCTCTCGAGAATCAAGAATATCGATTATTAAATATATCCATATATCTCTGAATTTCTATTATTAAAATAGTGAATGTATATGTATAACATTCTTTATAAAATAAAATACACGATAGAAAAGGTATCATACCTACAGTACATATCTCATAACTTCACAATTTACAGTTTATTTGCGTGTTTTAACTTAAATACATGTATCACTTACATGGATGAATTGATACGAGATGACGTCACTGTAGGTAAACAGTCCTTGTGATTAACCTTTTTATTACAGCCCATAGGGCAAGCGAGAGCATAGAAATTGGCAGGTCAAATAAAGTTTACTATAACCCCTAATGCTAGCTGTACAATAATGATTCAAAATTTCGAATTTCTACATTTTAATTGAATATTATAATTTGGATTGCAAGTTTAAGACAGGAGTTCAAGCTTTCTTTCAACTTTTAAATTCATGTCTCCATCCATATACTATGATTGATATATACTACGAGTTGGTTGTACTCTGCATTAAAAGCACGACTGTATCCTGGGTAGGAATGGTTGTATATACAAAGGAGGTTTGGCCACAATGTTGCAGGAAACAGATGTACATAATTTGACCCGTGTTTTCTTACATGTATAAGGATTTATCATGCTTATATGTACCATGACCAATCCAGATTTGAATGATTTAATACTAAAATACATTACTCAACCAATATAGTACACTTTTCAATTTGAATGTTCATACTTCAGTTACAAGTGAATATTGAAAAATCTATTGCAATGATTTTTTAGGTCAACTCAGGTGACCTATTGCAATTGGTTTCTGTCCGTTGTGGTGCGTTAACAATTGAACATTTTTAACTTCATCTTGATAACTACCAGTCCAATTCTTTTCAAATTCGGTAGGAAGCATCATTGGGACAAGGGGGGTTTAAATTGTAAATTTCAGGACTCCAGCACCCCTGAGGCCCTAGGGGCGGGGCAAAAACTGCCCAAAATTGACCAATTTTCAAAAATCTTTTTCTCAAGAACCACGCACGTGTAAGAAAAACTAAATGCATAGTGATGTAGAGCAGGAAGGCCTCTACCAAAATTGTAAATTTCATGATCCCCAGGGTAGGGGTTCTGACCCCAGGGCAGGGCCAAACTTGTTATATAGTGTTTATGTGTAAAACACTTAAATAACATCTTTTGTGCTATTGATACTAAATTGAAAGTAAATAGATATTTAGAAAGAGCATTTAGTCCTTTACCAAAATTGTAAATTTGATGATCCCAGGGGTAGGCGTTTTTGTATCGGGGTGGGGCCAAAATGGTCAGTTATCAAATGTGTGAACAATAGACATTTTTAACTTCTTCTTGATAACTCTCATTCCAATTCTTTTCAAATCTGGTATGAAACATATTTGGAACAAGGGGAACATAAATTGTAAATTTCAGGACTCCTGCACCCCTGGGGCCTTAGGGGCAGGGTAAAAACTGCCCAAAATTGACCAATTTTCAAAAATCTTTTTCTCTAGAACTGCACATGTGTAAGAAAAACTAAATGCATAGTGATGTAGGGCAGGAAAGCCTCTACCAAAATTGTAAATTTCATGATCCCCTGGGTATAGGGGTTCTGACACCAGGGCGGGGCCAAACTTGTTATATAGTGTTTATGTGTAAAACACTTGAATAACATCTTCTTTAATGCTATTTATACTAAATTGAAACTAAATGGATAGCCAGCAGGTAGTCTTTTACCAAAATTGTAAATTTGATGATCCCCAGAGTAAGGGTTCTTGCCCCAGGGTAGGGCCAAAATTAGTATATTGTATTTATGTGTAAGTTTGCTGATACTGTATAAAATCTAAATGCATACTTGCAGATGTTTTAGTGTTAATACACCTATTCTTTAAAGCCTTTCATCAGTGTATGCACTTTTGAGGGCAGTGAAGTTTTAAGAACACATCTTGTTTTATACTGTTGCTGAACATTAAATTTTTTATTTTTTTTTTATAATTTATTTATTTTTTGGTCACATACAATACATCAGACACTTACACAAACATACCTTTCATACATGCATACATGCTTCAATCTCCCTGTGGTTTAGGTTACTTGTTGGATTACTATGTCACTTAAAGTTTGAATATCATGTAGAGAAATATGCTGCAATTCAAGCATTTAAAATACATAACTTTGATAAAATATGGATGAAGTGGGAAAATATTTTTGCAATTGATTAATTATTACTACATGTACTTGTCATTATTTTTAGTACATGTATTATTGTTACTATTATTATTTTCACTATTGTACAGCAAGTAACCTAAACCACAGGGAGATTGAACATTAGAATTTAGCTTAGATATTCAGAACAGGAAATTTTTTCTAGATTTCATAGCTCATGGAAGTAGTGATACTTTTTCACTAGTATTCAGGTGACCGATAAGGCATGTGGGCCTCTTGTTTAATAAAAACAACAATGAACAATATGTATGGTTTTTATTATAAACACAACATTGTATCTATGACGGTGAAATTTGATAAATTTTCAGCTTTATGAATTTGCATTTAATTTTGATAAAAGTAGATATGATTCAAACTTTATTTTGAAACATTTCAGAAATATCTTAATCCGTCGAGATGAATTTCTCTTCTCGTTTGCGTCAACAGTTGAAATAGGCTAGGACTGGTGTTCATTTCTTTGACGTATTGGACTGTACTTCCATGGGTCAGTTGATCAATATGGCATAACAAAATAACCATGATAATGCAAACTTCGATAAGTTATGAAAGTTTGACAATTTCATCGCATATTTTGATTAATGTCATATGTATTGAAGAATCCAGACTCATTTTCCCTAAAATTCAAACAATATTTTACAACACTTTTTGAATTATAACAAAAGTAAAGCGTTGAAATTAATTTACAATCCAGTCGTCAAAAACAAATTCTAGGAATATTCACTGCCTTACAGTTACAGTCTGATTATAGCCATCCCCTTTTTATAGTCGCGTTGTCGTACCAAGTGACGGCGGAGGGGTAGAGCAGACTGCTGTTAGCAACCGCGTTCATTCATATTTTGACGACCTTTTTTAAATGAAATCTTAGATATATTTTTGTACCATACTCCATTTATGTATTGATGACTCAAATTTCCACTGTGCAATTAGATCTACCATCTATAAAGGGGGGCGGGGGGGGGGTTCGAGTCATAGAATTATAAGATCATTGATGCCTGTAATCACTAAGAATAACTAAAATTTCAGCATAAAACATTAATGCAGAATATTCTGATCTACAGAGCAAACGTTTATACCACCGTAAATACTTTCTGCAACAAAGTCGTCATCTGTGAAGTCAGGCTGAAGACTGGTGTTTCTGGCGCACGACACTGCGTGGAACATGAAACGATCGTTGTCGCTATTACATTTGATGGCAATGAACCACTTGTTTTTTGTTTAAAGCTTCATTTCTCGGGAAGACTACCCTGTTTGCACAACAAA
Source organism: Ostrea edulis (assembly GCF_947568905.1). Taxonomy (NCBI): domain Eukaryota; kingdom Metazoa; phylum Mollusca; class Bivalvia; order Ostreida; family Ostreidae; genus Ostrea; species Ostrea edulis. Next base: position 53,915,782 of record NC_079164.1, read on the forward strand.
AACCTTGTACTCTCTCATAAATCTTATGTACACCGAAAGTCAACAAGGACATAAACGAGTCTTGCGCCACCTATGTTTAAAATAGGGGAAAGAACTGACAAAAATTGGCAATTGAATTAATGGACATTAGTAGTACAGTAGCAAAAGTGAAGAGAAAAATCTTTGGCACAATCAGGTATTGAACCTGGAACCTTTGCATTGCTAGTTAAATATAAAATTTAGTCTTTTTTTGGAAATCCTACAAAAACTCTCCATGTCAAGGAGATAAAATGATTTAGAGAAAATGTCAGAAACATCACGTATGTTTTTAGATACACGGAGATCAAACAAGTGTAATATTATGCATTTTCAACTTTTAGTGCTCTGAAATAAATTGTACATTCAAAATGTAAACAGTATCATGATTTACTGACTATAAGTTAGTAATTCTTGATATTAATGATTAAGGAAATCATAAAAGTAAAGATATTGATTGTAAAAGATGTGGGGCCACTATAGGGATCATCAAAGATTTACATGCGAGTACATGGGAAAATCTTTAAAAACATCTTCTGAAGAACCACTGGGCCAGAAAAGTTAACATTTACATTAAAGCTTCCTGACATAGTGCAGATTCAAGTAATTTGTTCAGATTATGGTCCCTGGGGGTAGGGTAGGGCCACAATTGGGGATTGAAGTTTTACATGTGAGTATACAGGGAAAATCTTTATAAATCTTCTTCTCAAAAGGAAAATCTTTAAAAATCCTCTCAACAAAAACCACCCTGTCATAAAATGGCTGTAATATTGCCAAAATGGTTTAAAACCCCAATTAATCAAAAACCACTGGACCTGACAAGTTCAAATTTATATGAATTCTTCAGCTGACATAATGCAGATTCAAGTTTGTTCAAACCATGGCCCTCAGGGGTAGGGTGGGGCCACAATAGGGGATCAAAGTTTTACATGCAAATCTTTAAAAAGAATTCTTCTCAATGACCATACACTGGGCCAGAAAAGTTCAAATTTGCATGGCAGTTTTCTTACATAATGCAGATTTATATTTGTTAAAATGATGAACCCTGGGGATAGGTTTGGGCCACAATATGGGATCAAAGTTTTACATGCGAATGTATTGGGAAAATCTTTAAAAGTCTTCTTTTCAAGAACCAATGGTCCAGACAAGTTCAAATTTACATGGCAGCTTCCTGACTTATTGCAAATTCCAGTTTGTAAAAATCATGACCCCTGGGGGGTAGGTTGGTACCACAATAGGGGATCAAAATTTTGCATGCGAATATATATAGGGAAAATCTTATAACATGGGCCAAGGTGACTCAGGTGAGCAATGTGGACCATGGGCCTCATGTTGGATGCTATATCACATGCCATCCAAGGTTTAGCAATGAAACTTTGCATATTTCTTGTCTGATCCAATGATTAGAGAGAACATGATTTATGAAAACATTCTCTGTTATCAATGCATCTTTGAATTATACCTTTGTAAAAGTTTATGAAATCAAGACAATTGAATAAATTGAATTTGGTACCATTTGAAGACAAAACAATATTATGTCTAATTATTTTCATGTGTTTTTAATGGTCATGCAGATCAAGTAAGTGATTAAGTAGATTGACTTGTCTCAACCGTAGCTCAGGTACCTTGCTTTTCAAGCATTTTCATTTTTTCTATTGTGTAGACATGCAAGAAGAGGAGTGGCAGCAAAAGATAGGAGATGAAAAGTATGATGGTTTTGGATTTCTTTAATCTAAAGGAACTTTCAAAATATTGTAACAGTAATTATGAAATAACAGTAATGATTAAAAAGGGATGTCAACAATTGCTCGATTCAATTGTAATTAAAAATGTTGTCAAATGTTGTTGAAAAAGTTGTATTAAATGTTGTACAAAAAGTATTTTTATCGATCCACAATGTTGTAGCTTGATTGGTTAGTGCAATATTGGGCAAAGAAGTTTAAACTGCATGTTCACTGAGTTATGATTGAGCAATAATTATGTAATACATGAGTTTTTCCTTTTATAGAGTTGTAAGAGAAAATATCCTGAAAAAAATGAATGAATTGGCAAATCGTTTGAATGCCATAGAAAAAGAAAAAGAATTGGAACCAAAAGTTCAAACAGTTACAATGACCAACATTCCAAGTCCTCATGAGCAATTTACTGAAAGTCTGTCTTATCAAGATCTGAACTTAGTTCCAAGACTAGAGCCTGGTGGATTCCATAAAAAGAATTTGCATCCTATTCCTAACAGCACGATCTGTCCGAAAGTTGACTTTGATTCCTCTCATGGTTTAAAAGGATGCTGTCAATTGAACAGTAATTCATATGGATTTCAAGTGCAGAATGTTTGCAAACAGCAGCTCTGTATGACTCCTTTAGAAAAGCATTTATTTTCTGAGCTTCAAAAGGTAATTATCATTCAAGTAAAGTGCATGTTCGAAATACATGTAGTTTTCTGCTTTATTAGCTCACCTGAGCTGAAAGCTCAAGTGAATTTTTCTGATCACCTTTTGTCTGTCCGTCCATCTGTCTTTCCGTAAACTTTTCACGTTTCCATTTCTTCTTCAGAACCACTGAGCAAATTTCAATCAAATTTGGTACAAATCATCCTTGGTTGAAGGGTATTCAAGTTTGTTCAAATGAAGGGACATGCCTTTTCAAAGGAGAGATACTCACAAAAATAGGGTGGGGTCATTTAAAAGTCTTTTTCTCAAGAAACACTGGACCAGAAAAGTTGAAATTTAAATGAAAGCTTCCTGACATAGTGCAGATTCAAGTTCATTAAAATCATGGCCCTTGGAAGTAGGATGGGTTCACAATTCACTGGGCATCAAAGTTTTACATTTGAATATATAGGGAAAATCTTTTTAAAGTCTTTTCAAGAACCATTGGGCCAGAAAAGTCTAAATTTACATTAAAGCTTCCTTACATAGTGCAGATTCAAGTTTTTAAAATCATGGCCCCTGGGAGTAGGGTGGGGCCACCATTGGGGATCAAAGTTTTACATTCAGATATATTTGGAAAAATATTTAACAGTCTGCTTCTCAAGAACCACTGTGTTGGGAAAGTGGAAATTTACATGAAAGCTTCCTGACATAGAGTAGATTCAAGTTTGTTCAAATTATGGTCCCCGTTAGTAGGGTGGGGCCACAAAAGGGGATAAAAGTTTTATGTGCTGATATATATATATATAGGAATTTTTTTTTTAAATATCTCTTGAACTATTTAAGCTAGGGCTTTCATATTTACGCCCCCTTTCAAAGAAGAGTAGCATATTGCTTTGCGCCTGTCGGTTGGTAGACCACATGTTTTCCGCTCTATATCTTAAGAAGTATTCACTTGATCAAAAGGATATTTCATATGTGGGTTGGTTATGAGTCAAAAATGACCCCTATCGATTTTCAGGTCCAAGGGTCAATCCACTAGGGCCATAGGAAGATACTTACTTTCCACTCAATATCTTGAGAACCCTTTATTTGAAAGACACCAAACTTGGTACACTGGCACATCCTAAGAAGTAGAAAATCCTTACTGATTTTGAGGTCACATGGTCAAGTGGACAAGAGTGAAACTGGACATAGGAAGATAATGTCCAATCAATTTATTGAGAACCTTTTGCTTGGTAGACATCAAATTTGGTACACTGGTACATCCTAAGGAGTAGATGACCTCTGTTGATTTTGAGGTCACATGGTCAAGGGTCAATCCACTCTTGATATTGGAAGATATTGTTTGCTCAATATCTTGAGAACCCTTTGCTTGACAGGCATCAAACTTGGCACACTGGTACATCATAATAATAGGATAACCCCATTAATTTGGGGTTGACATGGGCAAGGGTCAAACTGGACATAGTAATATATTATCTCCTATATTTTAGAATCATTTGCTTTATTGACACTAGACTTGGTACACTGGTACATCCTAAGGAGTAGATGACCTCTGTTGATTTTGAGGTCACATGGTCAAAGATCAAGGGTCAATCCACTTTGGATATAGGGAAACATTGTCCCCTCAATATGTTGAATTGTTTTGGCACTACTATCAATTAAATGGTGCATGTGTATCACCCTTTTCAATTTTGCACCATAAACATTCTTTATGGCAAGACCTTCCGTGTGATGCAATGGTGTATGATCTTGTAACCTTGAAGTTTCATCTACTTTTAATAGAAATCTGACCTATTGAATATGTCCTGAACTATTTAAGGTAGATCTTTCATATTATGTATATAAATTTCTTATGACTAGACCTTTCATTTCATATCATGTCCTTCAACCTTGTGAGTTTTACCTACTTTTAAGAAAACATAACCTATTAAGTATATCCAGAACTATTTTGGGTAGAGCTATCAAATTTTGTATATAGATTCTTTATGGCAGGACCTTTTGACCTGGAGTTTGACTTGCTTTTTCTTTTTAAAAACCTGATCTATTCAGTATCTCCTGAACTATTTAAGATAGGGCTTTCATATTTTGTATATATATTCTTTATGGCAAGACCTTGTTAATTTTGGTGTTTAACCTTGTGACCTTGACCTTGAAGTTTGACCTACCTTTAATAAAGATCTGACTTATTCAATATCTCCTGAACTATTTAAGATAGAGCTTTCATTTTTTCTGTATAGATTTCTCGTGACAAGGTCTTTCATATCATACCATGTTCTATGACCTTGTGACCTTGGTCTTATCCAGAAAAGCAAGATCATGTTAATCATATTGGTGTTGAGGCATCTCTTTGTTATGTGAATTCATTTTCAGTTATGCTGTGATCCTTAGGGACTTCATGGGGGCCATAATATGGGGTCAAAATATTTCATTGGAATAAAAATATATAAAATCTATGAATATATAGAATCATTTAAAAATCACAACATCTGATCAAAGGCTAGACCAAGGTGACTCAGGTGAGTGATGCAACCCATGGGATTCTTGTTAGCTCACCTGATCACCTTTTGTCTGTGATCCAAACTTCAAACCAAGCATCCTTGGGTAAAGGACTTACAAATATCTTCATTTCAAGATCCATGCCCCTTGCAAATGAAGATAATTAGCAATTGTTGAAATAGTGTTGGGTGATTAAAACAATCTTCTTTTTAAGATCCACTGCAGCAGAAAAGACAAAACTTATGTGAAATTCCTTTAAGAGTATTTATTAAACAAGAGGCCCATTTCCCACATTGATCACCTGAGTCACCTTGGCTCATATTTAAAGATTTTTAGGTCACCTGAGTAAACTCGGGTGACCTATTGCAATTGGTTTGTCGTCTGTCGTAGTCCATCGTGCGTTAACAATTGAACATTTTTAACTTCTTGATAAGTACTAGTCCAATTCTGTTCATATTTGGCATGAAGCATCTTTGGGACAAGGGGGATATAAATTATAAATTTCAGGACCCCAGCACTCCTGGGGCCCTAGGGGCAGGGCAAAAACTGCCCAAAATCAACCAATTTTCAAAAATCTTCTCTACAAACGCACACATGTAAGAAAAACTAAATGCATAGTGATGTAGAGCAGGAAGGCCTCTACCAAAATTGTAACTTTCATGATCCCCGGGGTAGGGGTTCTGACCCCAGGGTGGGGCCAAACTTGGTATATAGTGATTATGTGTAAAACACTTGAATAACATCTTCTTTAATGTTATTGATACTAAATTGAAACTAAATGAATATTTAGAGTAGATAGTCCTTTACCAAAATTGTAAATTTGATGATCCCCGGGGTAGGGGTTCTGACCCCAGGGTGGGGCCAAACTTAGTATACAGTATTTATGTGTAAGTTTGCTAATACTGTATAAAATCTAAATGCATACTTAGGAATAGCAGAAAAGGATGTACAAAAAAATGGTAATTTTACACATCTTGTTTTATACTGTTGCTGAACATTAGAATTTAGCTTAGCTTAGATATTCAGAACAGGGATTTTTATTATTTTTTTTAGATTTCATAGCCCTTGGGAGTAGTGCTACTTTTTCACTAGTACTCATGTGACCAATAAGGCCTGTGGGCCTCTTGTTCTAAAACAAATAGCCAAAAACTGTTAATAATAAGAAATAACTGCGTTATAAAAGTCATGACATTGACCATCTAAATGCACTATTAAATTTTCTTTATCAAAATCTTATTCTTTCCTCTCTAAAAGTTTGGACTGAAACATTCATTTTCCAGCAAAAAATTGCCAAAAACTGGATTTTGGAAGAAAAAATACTTTTTCTGTCCAATGAGCATATATGAGTTACCAAATGAAGATTTATATGATAAGATAAACTGTTAACACAAAACAAGTGCCAATTTCAAAAATAGTCTGTTAATTGTACTGGTAACTTTAGATCAGGCAGGTTGATGTACTATTTTCTATTAAATTTGACACATCATCAAACTCGGGAGTTAGAACAGTCAGTTCAAGCAATTGTACAGTTGAGTCCATGCTTTCTGCAAGTACAGCGGCTAGTGTCACAATTTGCCTTGCACTTACAGCGAATAAGTTCAAAAGGTTACCTGGTGGGATTGCTAATTTAGTTTCAGAATTTCTGAAAGCAATGACCAGCCCCAGTTCAAATGATCCAAATTAATCTCTTCTTTAGTCTACTCAATATCATTACACTAAAATTTTATTTAATGGTTTGTATCTGTGACGAATTAATTTTGCGATTTAATCTGTATATTGTTTTGAATTTTAGGAAAGATCAAAGAACTGTAACCTAGATGTTATCAACCATATTCCACATAATAATAATGAGCAACCATGTTCACCAGACACACAAAATTTGGAATGTGATCAAAAGAAACAACTTTACAAAACAAACACAGATGTAATGATGCCAAAAGTATCAGGAGCCTGCAATTATCAGAATGTCACAAATCATGAAATGGATCCTCATATTTCTCTTGTAAAAGTACTAAACACTAGGTCACTATCATCAAACTCCTCTACAAAAAGCTTTGATGTGGATCTCACTGAAATGGTCCACAGAGAGGAAGCTAAATGTAACAATCATGAAAATCTTGCAGTTCCAACATACCTCCCACTAAAAAAACAACTCAGGTCAAGAAGGTATGTTCCATCTGAGGCTCTGTGTTTTCCTGATACTGGAAACATGACAGACAGGGAAAGTGATCCAAGATTCTCTGAAATTCAGTCAGAATTTGATTGTAAACTTTTATCAGGAGCTTTATGTCATAAAGGTGAGATATTCGAAGAGAATGAAAACCATGTCCTAAGGTAACTCCACCCTCATGTTATATCACAATATATATTATAGGTTCAAGGTAGAAAAACTTAAAAAACTGTATTTTGCTGAATATAATACACATTGGTATTTAATACGCAAGCCACTTTTTGGGCCTGAAAATTGGGGGAAAATTGCAGTTCATGTGTATAATGTGCAGCAAAAATTCTGACCAAGCAGTAACTTCACGGTTAACAGGGCTCGAAATTAACATATGCCCGTCAGTCTGTGACTGGTTAAAAGTATGGCGGACTGACTGACAGTTGTTTTAGTCAGTCCGATGAGACTGGTTAATTTTCTAAAGCATCATTTTGGAAAATATACTTACGAAATTTTTTACACACATTTGACATGCTTCGATCTGTAGATATCAGACGAATCTGATTCGTAAATATAAATACCACATTTAAGTGTAACAATATTGTCTGAGGCATATTGAGTTTAATTTCAATTTAATAACATTAACGAAATATGTTTAATTATTTCTGGAAAACTCTGTTGGACTGGTAAAATTTTCTGCGGACTGGTTGAAATTATACCCCATCAGTCCGACTGGACTGGTGACATAAAAAGTTAGCTTCGGGCCCTGGTTAATAGAAATCTTTGTGGAAATAATGTCAAGTTCTCAACAAAGCACAAGAATTTTCATATAATGCTGCAAAAATTTTAAGAAAATGGTACATGTAGTCTTGTCTTTATACATAGCATTAATCTTCACTGAATATCTTCAGGGAAATAATGTTACTTTCAGCAAGACATGAGATTTTGTAGCATTAAAGTTTTAAAAGACTCTATGTTTTCTTTGTTTAAACTTAAAAATCAATTATTAATGAATAGCTGACATTTTAAAAATAAAATCAAGCATACAATGTGTTGTAATCACCACACAACGAAAGTTTCAAATAATGATGTACAAAGGTGTAATGTAATTATAAAATGATAATAATCAAAGCCAATAATTTTATTGGTGCTGTAAATAATTGGTCCTCTGTCTGTAAATACAATGCTCTGGAGATAGTAGTGAAATGAAGAATTCAAACTTAACCCTCTGAAATTTCACTGCATTTAGGTGGGTAAAATACATTGTATATTGCAAAGTAACATTAAAAGTAATTGCATATTCCCAGATCCATGAAAATTGTGCATTATGCAGAAAGTACCCTGAGGGATTATCTGACAAAATCAAGTGACAAACACATGTACACAACAATGGCTTCATAAAACATGTGCTGATCACGATAATGCATGGTCTTACTTTTGCACGATGATGAATATTGAAATCCAATGAATTTTGATTGGCTGTTTCCTATTGATATTGTAAGTATCACATCACATTTTCCACTATTTTACATTCCTGTAGTAATTTTCTTGAGATTGATAAGGTGAACAACATGAAAAAGTATACAGTATTTATGAAGGCTATATATGTCTCTAAGTGAAACAATACTTAACCACTGAGTTTCATCTGTTAAAAAAAAAAAATTTAAAAAGGGTAAAAAACCTGTTGTGGTATATAATGCGCACCCCTTTATCACAAGATGCTTGAAAAAAGGTGCGATAAAATACGGTACATGTAATTTCCATTTGATATAGGTTTCATAAGTTAATCAATAATTTTTTTTTTAAATGTACATTTTGCTACCTTTTTAAAGATGTTAAACAGAAGTTCCAGTATGTCAACATCAGAAAATTGCACATTTTCATTAAATAGCATTATGAAAATACATAACTGTTTAAAATGACAAAATTTAGATTTTAAGACTTTATATATTTCAATTACGGATATCGGGGAAATTACTCCATGATACACATAACAATAGAAAAATACCAGCAAGAGTTACTGCCTTTGACATTTTTAGTTCACCTGAGCTTTTCTGATCACTTTTTGTCAAGTGTCCTTTTGAAGCTCCCAATAAAACAGACTTTTATTATTTTCTACTTCTTTTCCAGAACCATAGGGTTAATTTTAGCCAAACTTGCTACAAAGCATGCTTGGGTAAAGAGGATTCAAGTTTGTTCAAATGAAGCTCCACACTCTTTTTGAAGTAGAGATAAGAATTAGTAAAAAAAAAAAAAAAAAAAAAAAATTGTGTTATCTTTGAAAAATTTTGTTCTCAAGAACCACCAGACCAATTTTAGTCAGACTTGGCATCCTTGGGTAAAGGGGATTAAATATTTGTTCAAATGGAAGGACATGCTCCCTCCAAAAGGGTAGATAATTAAGGAAAGGCAAAAATAGTATGGGGTCATTTAAGATGACTCACTACACCCAGAAATAGTTTCTCAAATCAGTACGAATTGATTTAATTATAAAAGATATGATGATATATAATAAGTATTTACCGGGTATGCCAAAAAGGCAAAAAATATACAGATTTGGATAAAAACATGATTTTCAAAAAAATTACTTCGACACATATCAATAAAAGACTCTGGGGGGTTTGAACTCGAGATCTTAGGTTCACCAGCCCAATGCTTTAACCACTTAGCTACGATGATAGACAAATAAATCAATCGATACAAATAATTTCACAAAGCATTTATATCGCCATCTTGTGATGTGGTGTCATACAGAGTATAAGCTTTAGTGTAGTGAGCTACTTTAAAAATCTTCTCTCGAGTACAACAGGGCCATGATTACTCATATTGATATGCAAGCATCCCCAGGTAGTGCAGATTCAAGTTTGTTCAAATTGTAGTCCCGGGGTAGGGAGGGGTAACAATAGGGGATATATGCAGAACTGTAACTCTCTGATCTGTCCAATATTTTCTCAGAGAGATCAAAGTTTTACCTAGGAGTATATAGGAAAAAATTTGAAAATTTATTTTTCCAATTCTATACGCCCGTCAAAGACGGGACGTAGTATGTTATGGCATTGTCTATCTGGACATTGTAGGCAAAATGCAGAATGAACCACAAGTTCCAGGATCTTACAACTATGTGCATTTGATCACCATGAAGAGAGGAAGATGTCTATTGTTTTTCAAGGTCAAAGGTCAAGGTTGTAGTATCAGTTAATAGGAAAACCATGTAGGCAGAATACAGACCGAACTATTTGGGCTAGGACTGTCAAAATTGGTACACATACTCTTCATGCCAAGAGGAGGACGCCTTTTGTTCTTCAAGATCATAGGTCAAAGTCATAGTATCATTTAGTAGGAAAAACTTGTAGGCAGGATACAGACTGAACTGTTGGGGATAGGACTCTCAAACTTGGTACACACACACACCTTATGTCAAGCAGAGGATGCCTATTGTTTCTCAAGGTCAATGGTCAAGGTCGTAGTATCACTTAGTAGAAAAAACCTTGTTTTTGTTATGGATACAGATAATACCCTGAAATTCAGTCACAAAATTCCTCTCGGAGTTATGGAAGTTCAGTCTACATTTAAGCTGGATTGGTGCACCATGAACTACTATAGGGGTAAAAGTGAGTCAAACAGTTTTCCAGATTTTTTATCAATTCAGAGTACATAATGTGCTTACAGGTCTAACGGGCGTATGTTGTACCGTTTATGGTACTCTTGTTAATGTTTACATTGCTTAACTAAGGTATTTCTAATGGTTAGCAAAAATTTGACTGTCATTTGTCGAGTTCATGAGAGATACAGAGTTCACAGTTCTTTGTTATGTAAACAAGGTGTGTGTCATGTTTTTTTTACATAGGTTAAATATACTAGTAAAATTTTCATTTATTTAAAAGCAGATTTTTTCCAATTTATAAGTTCATTCTGAACACATTTAAACAGTATCTACTGTTTGTCACATCTCATTTTGTTTTAAACATGCTGTTTTGTACTAAGTAATCTATATGTTAACAAAAACATGGCATGAGCCTTGTTTACATAAAAAAGAATTGTGAGTGCTGTATCTCATATGTAACATGCAATATACCAGTATACAGTCTGATGAGTCATGCTTGGGAAATGTGTTTATTCTTCCAAGTGGGAGTGTAAGTTTTAAGTGGGTCAGGGCTGTTAAGAGTAATAGACAGAGGGCGTTCTTCACGATGTGCTTGAAGGAGGTGGGTATAGGAAACATGGGGGTGGGGGCACTGACTTCACATCGACGTTCAATGAAACACGTAAAACTTTAGAGAAGATTTGAGTAGTTTCATAAAATATGACAAGAGGAGAGAACTTTTAACTGTTCCACCCCCTCCTAGCAGTAGTACTGGTAGTGTAGTCGATTCGGAAACGAGGTCAACAAATCACATAATAACCACTCGACCGTTTTCATTTGGAGGGAATGAAACGTTAAAAGCTGAAATTTTGTGGACTATACATAGAGTAGCAATGCATAATTCGTACAATCAAATGAAAATGTGAACAAACATTTTCAAATTATGTTTCCTGACAGTGCAATTGCTAAGTCGTTTTTGTGTGGTGAGAAGAAGACTTCATATTTGTGTCATGGTCATCAGTCCGTTGTCTGTCTTTGAGGTCATGGGAAATGGGTTGAGGTCATGGAATTTGATGACAGATTCTGTACTAACCATGATATAGATTCGTTGTGGCAAAACATTTTATTTCATGCCCTAATGATTGACCTTGAAAATTTCAAAACTTCAATCTTGCTCTTAACTTTTGAATTTTGAGTGAAGCATCTTTCATATTTCGTGTATGTATTCTGTGTGACAAGACCTGTCTTTTGGTAACAAAGTTTTTGATCTTGTAACCTTGACCTTGGATTTTGACCTACTCTTAAGAAAAGTTAACCTAGGCAATATCTTATGAATTTCATATTTTGTATATAGATTCCTTAATATATAACCTTAATTTTTTACCTTGTGACCTTGTACCCTTTGGGGTCAAAATTTGCATGGGAATAATTGTTTAAAAATCACAATAGCTCAATGATAGCAAGGCCAAGGTGACTCGGGTGAACGGTGTGGCCCTTGGACCTCTTGTTTTAATAATATAATTGGTTATTATTGGAAAATATAAACTTTTTCAGTAATAAATAGCATACTAAATTTGTTTTGTATCCAGTGAATAATATTCCCACAAAAGATGTACATGTACTTCTGTCATGCACAAAGTTCAATTCAATAAGATTTTTGCAAAAACCTATGATAGAACACCTGAATACAATTGTGATTGTGAAATTTCTGATACCCAGTGACAACAAAGAGTAAATAAAATCAGATGGGTTTTGATTCCTTACGAAGTAGTAATGCTGTCTTCTTTATTCCAAGTTGAGGGAGAATTCTGCAATAAAATTTATGAATGTAATTTTAGATATGATGATACAGATTGTTCCAGCATCATCAGTAGGAAGATTTTCAGTGTTACCACTAGAAAGATCAAATCAGCAGCTGTATAAAACACCTGAGTATCCTATTCTGCGACGCTATCAGAATACTTCATATACCAGTAAAACAAATAATTGCACCGTGGACCCCAAACTCAGTGTCAAGTCTTTCAAAAGTACATTATCTGCATTACAACATCACAAAATTTCAGGTAAAAACAAAATACCCCAAAACACCGGATAGAAAAGTAGAGAGAGAAAAAATATTATAATAAATTCAAACATCAAACTGTTGTTGAACCTTTATACAGCTGAAAGATATGCATAATTGTACTTGTAGCAAATGACTGTAGAAGAAGGATACTAGACTCTGAAAATTCCATTTCAAAAGTGAATTGTATAGGTTAGTGAGTTTTAAAGTTTAGATTTCTACATCCTGCAAACTGTTGAGAAATGATATCACAGGAAGCAGATAAAAATTTCTTAGTTTTCACTGTTAAAATGATAAAACCTGGTGTCTCAGGTTTCACATTTAGTATTTGTATAATCCAGGATGTTCTGGGACCAGTGAAAGTGATGACACACAGCTTAACAGCAGAACAATCAACATTGTCCTTGAGACTAATCCATTTTCCTGTCAGCTGCATCGTCAGGTACGGGGTATTGAGAGAAGTTACATACAAAACATTAAACAGCAGAGGAGGGAAGGACCAGTCTACAACAAACAACACAATACCACACCAAATGAGATGTCAGTCTATGAATTCAGCAGTGAATCTGAACCAGAGGTACTATAATACTTCAAAAGGAATTATAGCTTTGTGGGTGTAATATTGTATGTGTATCATTTATTTGCCATTAAGACATTTTTAGTACATATACACCCACCCCCATGTGGTAATACTGAAAAGGATCAACTTAAGATTTAGAATTTCTATAATGATATCATCTACTTGTGAGAGGGAACACTTTATGACAACGGGTTCTAAAGTTTACAACAACAATGATGATTTCGATCAGAATAGCTCGATCACTTGGATCATTGAATTAAAAAAGATACTGATCGAGCATTCTAATTTTTTTTTTATATCCAGATGAATTTGATATTGAATAGACAAGATCTTGTGTGCTGAAAGGTTTGAC
>NC_079164.1:53936905-53966905 GCF_947568905.1 Ostrea edulis
GATCCAGGATTCCTTACAGTGAAGAAGAAATTAACAACTTGGTAGAAGGGGTAAACAATATTGGAAAATTTTGGGGACAAATTCTTGCAACATATGAATTCCATCCATCCAGGACTGCAATAGATTTAATGGAAAAATACAAAAGACTAAAAGTAAGCGATTATATTTTTCTTACCATGAAACATTTGTATTTTACAAATTAAATTTTTAATAAGGATACAGTTTTGTTGAAAATTAATTACTTTGATGATTTCAGTATTATGATAAGATGCAGAGAACAAACTGTGTTCCACAGACAGGAAAGAGATTGAGAAATGTACCATTTTCAATGTGTGAAGAAAGAAGACTCCTAAAAGGTGTCCAACAATTTGGATACAGTTGGAAGACCATTTTGAACTCCTACAAATTTTCAAGTGTCAGAACAGCAGAAGACTTGAGAAACAAATGGAGAAGCATGAATTTTTAGTGCATTAATCAATATTGCCCAACTAAAAAATATGCTGGTTTACTTTTGACTGATTTTTAGATCTTTTCTGATCATCTTTTGTCCGTCTGTCTGTAAACTTTACATATTTTTTACTTCTCCAGACCCACAGGTCCAATTTTCAACAAACTTGACTTAAGCAAAGTATTTTGGGGTGAAGGGGATTCACAATTTTTTAAAGGAAGGGTCACACCCAGATTTTTTTTTTAGGTCACCTAAGTCATTTAGGTGACCTATTGCAATTGGTTTACGTCCGTTGCCGTGCGTTAACAATTGAACATTTTGAACTTTTTCTTGATAACTACCATTTCAATTCTTTTCAAATTTGTTATGCAGCATCCTTGGTATAAGAGGGACATAAATTGTAAATTTCAGGACTCCTGCACCCCTGGGGCCTTAGGGGTGGAGCCAAAACTGCCAAAAATTGACCAATTTTCAAAAATCTTCTCTACAACCACACGTGTTTAAGAGAAACTAAATGCATGCAGGAAGGCCTCTACCAAAATGGTAAATTTCATGATCAATGGGGTAGGAGTCCTGACCCCAGGGCAGGGCCAAACTTGGTATATAGTGTATATGTGTAAAACATTTAAATAACATTTTCTTTAGTGCTATTGATACTAAATGGATATTTAGAAAGAGCATGCAGGTAGTCCTTTACCAAATTTGTAAATCCCAGGGGTAGGGGTTTTGGTATCTGGGTGGGGCTAAAATGTAAAGTCAACTTCTTCGGCTGCCTTTTTGAAAAACGATGCTACATACCTGATTATATTATCAATACTTTCATCTTGCTTTTTTTTCCAGGTGATAGATTACTCCTGAAATTCTTGGTATTAATTATAGCAGAACTTGGACAGATTTAAACATCAAATACGACTATAACCCCAACCCCCTCCCTCCCTTCACTTTGATGAAATGTACATTTTAAAAAAGTGTTATCTATAAAATCCAAGAAAGTAAACCTCGTTATTATCAGAGATATGATGCAACCTGTTAAACCTCAACATAATAAAGATTTTAGTATGTAGTTCATTGTTTGGTATTGTTTCATACCTTGTGTATGATAGCCGCCAAAAAATCCAGAAGGGGGATAGTAGTGTCCATACTTCAGGTGACTGTTTGAAAAGAGTAGATCATAGAGGTTGGGTTATGTAAGGTTTCGTTTACAGTTGTATGTATAAATATGTTTCAAATACAAAACTAAAACATCAAAAAAAAGGTTCCGTCCCATGTTGCTACTGTCCAGACATTAGGTAAGAATCCCCAAACAGGATGTATCCGTAAATACAGAGGGGGTGTCCGATGAAGTAACAGTTGATGAAGGTGCTGAAACCTCTGGCAGAAATTCTATAAGTATCACTCCCCCAGTTATTTCTGTTTGGAAAATTAAGGCAACATGTATCATTTGTCACAAAGCATCAAAGTTTCTCCTCATTCAGCACATTTAGATATTTTCATAATGCAAGGTGTACTAGTACCATCTGGGTGAAATGTTTAATTAAAGACCTGTGACTGCCACATTTAGTGCAGACTGTATAGCAATGGAACAGTTACTACCTACTTTATAACGACATACATGTAGTACTAATCTGCATGTACTTCTTCGGATTTCCAATCCCATGGGGATCTGGGTTAAAATAGGTCCTCAGTACCCCTTGCTTGTTGCAAGAGGCGAGTAAATGGAGCTTTCCTTAGGATGAGACCAAAAAAACTGAGGCCCTTTGTCACAGCAGGAAGGTATCTCCCTGCTCAAAGGCTGTAAACGCCGAACAGCCCTTCACCAGCAATGGTGACGTCTCCATATGAGTGAAAGATTCTCGAGAGGGACGTTAAACAATATACAATCAATCTTCGGATTTACTTTTTTATAATTCAGATACATGTATCAAGTATCAATGGCATGTTTTATTGTTGCCAGAAATAAATATCTTGTAAAATAAATGTATATTAAGTAAGGTCAGCCCAAAAGTAATTAAGACCCCAGATAAATATAAGATATATAAAGCTCAAAATGTGTTAACAATACATGCATCATACATTGTAAGAGGTCTCTTAAAAGTTTATGCCTATGGCATTTAAAATGCGGAAAATATTGAATGCAATAATGTTATAAGGAGGTCAGCATTTTGTAAAATCAAAAGGGGTCCATTACCATCTGTAAAGAGTAATTATATCCCCCGCAACAAGTTGTGGGGGGTATACTGGAATCGGGCTGTCCGTCCGCCTGTAGACGCAATGGTTTCCGGGCTCTAAAGCATTATCCTTTCCACCTACCGTCACCATATCATATATATGGACTACCCATGGGATGAAGATGTTCCCTATCGATTTTGGGGTCAAAGGTCAAGCGCACTGGACATTGAAGTAGCAATATGGTTTCCGGGCTCTAAAGCGTTATCCTTTCCACCTACAGTCACCATATCATACATATGGACTACCCATGGGATGAAGATGTTCCCTATCGATATTGGGGTCAAAGGTCACGTGCACTGGACATCGAAGTAGCAATATGGTTTCCATTTAAATTCTTTAACGGCTTTTTTCATCGCATGGAACACCCTTTGGGAGATTGGGGTAAGCGGGGGGTATTCTTAGTGAGCATTGCTCACAGTACCTCTTATTACATTTCCAATGTTTTTGCCTTTGATATCTCTACAAATTGTAATGATAGCCATTTCCTCATGAATGCATTGCAGTTGTAAACTAAGCAGGTTTGAATACAGATATAGTACTTCTATTGTAACGGCTGGAAATTTTGACAGAAATGAAAGTAGAATGTAAATATTGA
This sequence comes from Ostrea edulis, assembly GCF_947568905.1. NCBI lineage: Eukaryota > Metazoa > Mollusca > Bivalvia > Ostreida > Ostreidae > Ostrea > Ostrea edulis. The sequence continues at coordinate 53,940,178 of NC_079164.1, forward strand.
AACGAATTTGATGTCATCTGTGTGTTTATTCGAGTAAGAGTTGTGTCTGGAAGAGGATTGAAAGCTACCATTACATTGACCCATCAAACAGCTAAATTTTAGCCAGTCATTAATGCTCAGTCATTATCCAATTGGATCTGTAGGGTATAAATACTTTGAAACCAAGTCAGTCTACACATGGCTAATTGTAGTTCCCGGCTATAACACATGCTCACCGCCATAAAAATTTATACACCCAAACATACCATAAACATATCACTTACCCATGGCAGTTCTAGCTTATACCTTTACCCAAGTAATATACCCACTCAACTAATTCCTTTTCATATATACTGTAAAAAAAAAAAAAAAAAGTTAATACTAACATGCATGTCTTTCCTTACAATAACACAAATTACAGCCAACACTCAAATACTACATACATGTATATCTAAGTCCCTTATATTAAAACTTCCCAATTAGGTCTGTTATTTATTGGTCCCCTACCGACGAAGTCGAAGGGAACTTTAGGTTTGCAGTCTGTCTGTCCATCAGTCCTGCAAATCAGTTTTCCGGAAATTTTTTTAGGTGCTTGCAGATATTCATTTGATCTTTGGTACATTGCTTTGCCATAATAAGTTAGATCAAGTTCGAATTTCATTTCAGTCCGTTGATTTTTCACTAAGTTATGGCCCACGGTCTCAGAAAAATAGCATGAATTATCAGTTTTCTGGACTTTTTAGCTCACCTGAGTTGAAAGCTCAAGTGAGCTTTTCTGATCGCCTGTTGTCAGCCGTCTGTCTTTAAACTTTTTACATTTTCAACTTCTTCTCCAGAACCACTGGGCCAATTTCAACCAAACTTGGCCAAAAGTGAAGGGCTTTCAAGTTTATTCAAATGAAGGGCCATACCCCCTGTAAAAGGCAGATACAGTAAAACTCTGATATAGTGAATTTCTGCGAACACTCTATAAAAAAATAGTATCTAAAATATTAAAATATAGCTGTCAAATTCCAAAAGTAGGTCATGGTGACCTACTTTTTGATCAACAAACTATGAAGACTCAAGATGCATCAACTGACACAGTTTGATGATCCTAGCTTTCATAGTGTCCAAAATATGCATCTAAAATTGAAAATGTGAAATTTGAATGTCTGCAAAATTCAAAAAGTAGGGCACTGTGACCTACTTTTTTTGTGTGAATATGTTTCGAGGCCTCTAGACACATCAATTTACAAGGTTTGATGATTTTAAACCTCTCGGTATCTGAAATAACAACCTAAAATGTATTCATAAAGGATTAGCCATAAAATTCAGAAAGTAGGTCATGGTGACATACTTTTCACATGACGCAGTTCAAAGTCCCATGATCCATTAACTGACAACTTTTGATGATCATAAGCTCAAAAGTGTCCCAAGATGTGCATCAAAATCTATTTAATAATAATTACCTGCGAAATTCAAAAAGTAGGTCACCATGACCTACTTTAGAGACAACATGATAATAGGTCCTAAGATGCATCAACTGACAAAATTTGATGATCCTAGTCCTTATGCTAAGCAAATTATCAAAGTTTTAACAAAACAAAATTTAAGGTCAACTTTGAAGTGACCTTGAGACCACACCCTTTGCCCCACGATGATGCCTTGAACAGTTTTTTATCTACAACCTATCCTCATCCTTATGCATAAGTTTGGTGATAATTTGCCCAGTGGTTCTTGAGAAGAAGATTTTTTAGCAACCACTACTTTTGTTTGCATTTTCCTAATTATCTCCCCTTGTTAAAGGGTCACAACCCTAGTTTTAGTACAAATGAAAGCCCTTGGGCCAAGAATACCCTGTGACAAATTTGACAAAAATTGACCAAGGGGTTCTTGAGATATAGCCCCTTTTCCAAAAAGTTGACGCACACCGCACGCCAGACATATGGCCATATGATTAGCTCTTTGAGCCTTCGGCTCAGAAGAGCTAAAAATCTTCTTCTCAAGAACCACTGGGCCAGAAGGGGTGAAATTTACATGAAAGCTTTCTGACATAGTGCAGATTCGAGTTTGGTAAAATTATGGCCCCCGGGGATAAGCCATCAGCCACAATAGGGGATCAAAGTTTTACATGCAAATATATAGAAAAAATCAACCGTATTAAAATCTTCTCAAGAACCATTGGGCCAAAGAAGTTTGCATTTGCATGAAAGCTTTCGGACATAGTGCAGATTCAAGTTTGTTATAATCATGGCCCATGGGGATAGGATGGGATCAATTTTAAGTTATACCAATTTATAGAAGAAAATTTTAAAATCTCAAGAACCATTAGGCCAAAGAAGTTTACATTTGCATGAAAGCTTTCTGACGTAGTGCTATACAAGTTTGTAAAACCCATAGCCCCAGGGGTAGGATGGGGCCACAATAGGGACCACATAGTAAATATATTGGTATCAAACTTTTTGTTCTATCAAACATGAATCATATAACTTTTTTGAGAATTCTATTACGAACGCACTGAACCCGAGTTTTCAGTATCAAAAAGCGGTCTAGTACGTTTTTTAAATGCCGATACCTGAACACGGTCGCTGATCATGCGATCGACTGAAAGTCTGTATTAGTATTAAACATAGACAGAATTGAATCAATCTGACATCTAAAGTAACACTTGTAAATATGGCAATACTTATGGCCGAGTACTTTGGCTAATACTCGACTTTCACACATACCCCTTCGGAAATCCTTGATCCGCCGCAGAGTCCTGTATGTCTTTCTCCTAGCTCTTGATTTTCCAACATTTATACTGATCCCATGGTATATTTTAGTTCACGTACGAGTTTTATCTCATTCTATTTTTATACGCCCGTCGAAGATGGGTCGTATTATGGTATGGCGTCGTCTGTCTCCGGACCTTATAGGCAGGATACAGACCGAACCGTAAGCTCCAGGATTTTACAACTTGGTACATTTGATAACCATGATGAGAGGTATGGAGCGCCAAATTAACATAAACTCAAATAATTGAAGATATCTTCAATTATTTGAAGATATCATCAATTAAATTATTGCTCACTTTAATTGAATTAATGCGCGCATTAAATCAATTATTGCTCTCATCAAATGAATTAATGCGCGCTTCAATTCTATTATTGCTCACATCAATTGAATTAATGCGCGCATCAATTGAATTAATGAGAGCAATAATTGATTTAATGCGCGCATTAATTCAATTATTGCTCTCTTCAATTCAATTGATGCGCGCATTAATTCAATTAATGAGAGCAATAATAGATTTGATGCGCGCATTAATTCAATTATTGCTCTCTTCAATGCATTTGATGAGAGCATCAATTTAGTAGAAATATTGCTCGCAATAATTAATTTAGAGCTCGGTTTAAATAATTTGATGATCTCTTTAATTCAATTGAAGATATCTTTAAATCATTTACAATGCTTTTGTATAAGGAATTAATGCGCGCATCAATTCTTTTAAAGAGAGCAACAATTCAATTAAAGATATCATTAATTCAATTGTGGATATGTTGAATTGAAGATATCTTTAATTATATAGTTGCTCTCTCTAAAAGAATTATTGCTGTCTTCAAATGAATTAAAGATATCATTAATTCAATTGAAGAGAGCAATAATTGAATTAATGCGCGCATTAAATCAATTATTGCTCTCATCAAATGAATTAATGCGCGCATCAATTCAATTATTGCTCTCATCAATTGATTTAATGCGCGCATTATATCAATTGCTCTCTTCAATTGAATTGTAGCGCGCATCAATTCAATTGTCGATATCATTAATTCATTTGAAGAGATCATTAATTCAATTGAAGCGCGCATCAATTCAGTTGAAGAATTAATGCTATAATCAATTCAATTAATGCGCGCAGTAATTCAGAATTGAAGATATCATTAATTATTTGAAGAGATCTTTAATTCAATTGTTGCGCGCATCAAATGAATTAATGATAACTTCAAATAATTGAGTATATCTTCAATTATTTGAGTTTATGTTAATTTGGCGCTCCATAGAGAGGAAGATGCCTATTGTTTTTTTCAAGATCAAAGGTCAAGGTCGTAGTATTACTTTGTAGGAAAACTTTGTGGGCAGGATACCAACCGAATTGAAGCTCTAGGATATTGCAACTATTTACATTAAAAATTTTGATCACCATGATGAGCGGAAGATGCCTATTGTTTTTCAAGGTTAGAGGTCAAAGTCACAGTATAACTTACAAGTATTAGGAAAACCTTTTGGGCAGGATACAAACCGAACCGTAAGCTCCAGGATATTGCAACTTGGTACATTTGATCACCATGATGAGAGGAAGATGTCTATTATTTTTTTAAGGCCAAAGGTCAAGGTCGCAGTATCACAGTAGCAAGACCTTGTAGGCAGGATACAAACCAAAATTTCTGGGTCTATCCACTATACACTTGACGATATGCTGCACTGTTTAGCATCTATGCGTGTGGTTACCAAAAGGAGGTGACTCAAATTTGCATTTGATCGAAAGTGATGTACACCTGCTCTTAGGAAAAGACAACTCTGTTGCGAACGATAACCCCAGTTTATGAAAAGACGGAATAGGCCATCAAAAAGTATTAATTTTTGCGTTAAAACGAGAATTTTCAAATTTAGATAAGTTGTTATTTTCGCAAAGTTCATACATTCAACTATGCAATAGAATTTGAGAAAGCTTTGGGAAAATTGTCATTTCATGATTTTTGCGCAAAATGAGCTGTAGTGTCCAGATTTCGTGTTTAAAAAAAGAATCAAATTGTTATTGCAAGGATTCATACCATAATGTAGATAGTATCAATTCTTATTTTGAGTTATTGTCGGAAATTCACACTGCAGTCAAGTGAAGTTTTGTCAGCCTTGTGCAGAAATCGATATGAGCTTAAAATTCGTCAATATTCAAAAGAAGTTTTAGGTTTTTTTTTGGTGCGCTTTTATTCCCATTTCCCCTCCCTTTTTGTATTACCTGGTAAATTTGTATCCCTGACTAGGAAAATTTGTGTGAATAATTCTTACAAAGGAACTATTTGCTGTATGTCTGTAAGACGACTTCCTGGGGCCGCATACAGGTTGAATACAATTATATGTACTTGCGAAACACATGAATCAATCTAATTAAAAATTGCACGTGGATTTGATCCTGAGGGGATCCGGGTTAGGATAGGTCCTCGGTACCCCCTTACTTGTCGTAAGAGGCAACTAGATGGGGCGGTCCTTCGGATGAGACCACAAAAACCGAGGCCCTGTGTCACAGCAGGTGTGACACGATAAAGATTCCTCCTTGCTCAAAGGCCGTAAGCGACGAACATAGACCTAAATTTTGCTGCCCTTCACCGGCAATGGTGGTCTCCATATGCATGAAAAATTCTCGAGATGGACAATTTTTAATCAATTCTATACCTTGGCATCTATCAGCTTCCGTAAATTTGCGATGTTGTTTTTGTTAAATTCAATTTTTCACGTTCGACACAGTTATCACTTAAAACAAAACCTACCATATGAAAATTTAAAGAAAATATTAGTAACTGAAAGTACTAAGAAAGAGAAAGTTGCAATTTAAGTAGAAATAAAATTACTTGTATATTGTACTTTACACATCAATACGGAATATCGGAACCATTATTTCGTCTCCGATTCCGTCGCGGTTTTTATATTTAGTATGCCCAATGAGATCACGTTTTCTGCGTTAACTTGGGCAACTTTCAGTAGACAAGCACTTAGTTATCAATAGTGAGTTCAGGTACAGTTTAGCATCGATTTTGAAAGTTGAGGGGTGAGGAGAAAAAAGGTACCGTTACATTTGTAGAAAAAATCTTCGCTCAAACCCCAAAATCATTAACTCAAAAAAAAAGGGGGGGGGGTCTAAATGTTGCTGCATGTACGTGTCTAGATATGAATACGTTAATTGATTATTTATATGATTTCATAGTGGTAGGTTGTTTTAATGACTCGAAAAATTAAATCTAATTAAGAAAATATCCCCACACATGCATAAAGAAAAATTAATAGAGGGCGAAGCCCTCTCAAGGCCCGAAGGGCCGTGCGAGCGGAGCTCTCCCTATAGGTAAAACGTATATACATGTTTAAAAGGAAAATATAGGGAAATAATGAAAAATTAAACCATACCTATGGAACTTGAAAAGTTTGGTACCAATGGCGTCGATTCGAATATTAGCGCGTGGATATGTATTCCTCCATTTTGAATCTCGTCTACCCTAGTTCACGTCACTCTGAGATGTTGCACATAAAATCCGTAAAAGCATGTAAATCTTATTTTCTTAATCATATATAATCACTCCACGATTAACGCCATGTTTTTTTTTTTGTGGTTCAAACGCTTTGTTTGTAAATTTGCTAAATAACGACGTTGAATAGGACGTCACAATGTACTGTTTACATCAATTTGCGTTATATTTCCCGCGTTCAATATATAGGCGGATCAAATGTCCAAAATTAGGATGCTTTGATACAGCTCCGCCCCGCGTGCTAACTTCGGGTTGTTTTTGTCCTGTTTTGGATATAGATACTAATGTCAAAACTTTTTTGCTTCGCCCTCAAACACGGTCACGCCGTAAAACATATTAGAGGGCGAAGGGCCGTGAGAGCGGAGCTCTCCCTATAGGTAACACGTATATACATGTTTAAAAGGAAAATATAGGAAAATAATGAAAAATTAAACCATACCTATGGAACTTGAAAAGTTTGGTACCAATGGCGTCGATTCGAATATTAGCGCGTGGACATGTATTCTTCCATTTTGAATCTCGTCTACCCTAGTTCACGTCGTTCTGAGATGTTACACATAAAATCCGTAAAAGCATGTGAATCTTATTTTCTTAATCATATATAATCACTCCACGATTAACGCCATATTTTTTGTTGTGGTTCAAACGCTATGTTTGTGAATTTGCTAAATAACGACACTGAATAGGACGTCACAATGTACTGTTTACATCAATTTGCGTTATATTTCCCGCGTTCAATATATAGGCGGATCAAATGTCCAAAATTAGGATGCTTTGATACAGCTCCGTCCGCGTGCTAACTTCGGGTTGTTTTTGTCCTGTTTTGGATATAGATACTAATGAATCGACGCCATTGGTACCAAACTTTTCAAGTTCCATAGGTATGGTTTAATTTTTCATTATTTTCCTATATTTTCCTTTTAAACATGTATATACGTGTTACCTATAGGGAGAGCTCCGCTCTCACGGCCCTTCGGGCCGTGAGAGGGCTTCGCCCTCTAATATGTTTTACGGCGTGACCGTGTTTGAGGGCGAAGCAAAAAAGTTTTGACATTAGTATCTATATCCAAAACAGGACAAAAGCAACCCGAAGTTAGCACGCGGACGAAGCTGTATCAAAGCATCCTAATTTTGGACATTTGATCCGCCTATATATTGAACGCGGGAAATATAACGCAATTGATGTAAACAGTATATTGTGACGTCATATTCAACGTCGTTATTTAGCAAATTTACAAACATAGCATTTGAACCACAACAAACATGGCGTTAATCGTGGAGTGATTATATTTGATTAAGAAAATAAGATTTACATGCTTTTAAGGATTTTATGTAACATCTCAGAACGACGTGAACTAGGGTAGACGAGATTCAAAATGGAAGAATACATGTCCACGCGCTAATATTCGAATCGACGCCATTGGTACCAAACTTTTCAAGTTCCATAGGTATGGTTTAATTTTTCATTATTTTCCTATATTTCCCTTTTAAACATGTATATACGTGTTACCTATAGGGAGAGCTCCGCTCTCACGGCCCTTCGGGCCGTGAGAGGGCTTCGCCCTCTATTAACTTAAAATTCCTTTCACTTTATTATACCCCCCCCCCCCCCCGAACGAAGTTCAGAGGGGAGGGGGGGGTATATAGGAATCACTCTCTCTGTCCGTCCGTCTGTCTGTCTAGATTCGTGTCCGGGCCATAACTTCTTTGTTCTTTGACATAGGCATACCATATTTGGCACACAGGTGGATCACCATGAGACATGTGTTGAGTACCTTCATGACCTCTATATGACCTTGATCTCAATGTCAAAATTAAAGGGTATTTTTTACAATGGATTCCTGTCCAGGCCATAACTTCTTTGTTCTTTGACAAGTCGTCTTTGCATACCATATTTGACACATGAGTGTATTACCATGAGACGATTTGTCATGACCTCTATATGACCTTGACCCTAAGGTCAAAATTAAGGGGTTTTTACAATGGATTCGTGTCCGGGCCATAACTTCTTTGATCTTTGACATAGGCATACCATATTTGACACATGAGTGTATCACCATGAGACAATGTGTCGGGTACCTTCATGACTTCTATATGACCTTGAACTTTGACCTCAATGTCAAAATTGATTATAGGGTTTTGACATAGTCATACCATAAGACATATGAGACTATGTGTCATGTACATTCATGACCTTGACCGTTGATCTCAAGGTCAAAATTATAAGTTTATACCATGGATTTGTGTTCGGACTATATCGTCTAATTTCTTCTACAAAGACATACCATATTTTTACACCCAGGAAAGAGGTAATTTATACCTATTGACAACACCCTTTGGGAGATTGGGGTAAGGGGAGGAGGGGGGGGGGGGGGTATTCTTAGTGAGCATTGCTCACAGTACCTCTTGTTAACTTTTTGTTTTATCTCCGTTACAAAACATCAGAAATTTAATCCAATAACTCATGTTTTTGGTACTAGGGTATTCACTTGCAACATTCTGAAGAATAACTTTCAAACAAGGCAGAGTTTTTTGCATCAGAAATAAGTCGTCTTAGCAATCATTAATATTTGTATACAAGAGTTGCCCAAGTGACGCATAATTTTCGTAACTTCTTTTTCTGAAGAGTTCCAAAATTTTCTAGTTCCAATATCCCGTATTAAGGTTAATTACAATTTATGTCATTGATTTTTTTTTTCAATTAGATAAAAATGCCGACAATTTTTCCCAACCGTAAAGGCCCAGGCCCCTTGTGGAAATAGTAGAATACTCACTGCCAACAGTACAGACACTTGTACAGTATGGGTCTTCAACGCGATTTAATGTGCTGTCGAGGGCTCTCATCCCAAATACAAGAAATAGGGGCAAAGGCATTGAAGCAGAAGGGAAAGGGCGACGACCATCGGTGCCCAATAAATTTGCAGAAGGAGGGATGATTGGTGACAGCGATCCATGTCATTGGAGCAGCTAATGTAACGGCAGTCAGTGGAGTGGTGAAGTATGTTTTGGACGCCTTTGAAGAGCTACAGAACTATTCGGGCAATGGTGCTAAATGTTTGAAAGTAGAATCTACCAAATTAAAATGAATCAATGTGATCTGTGTTATTTTGGTATATCTACAATTGCATGAAATGTAAATTAAAACACACAAATCAAACTTTGTTTTATTTCATTTGGTCTCGTCACAAAAGGAAATGATATTACAGTGTACCAAGATGCTGAATCTAAATACCCCCCTCCCCCTTATTCTCCCTAATGTTAAATACCTACTGAAGTGGCACACCCCTGGGAGGATATATAATTATATGGAAAGAACACAACTGACCCACTTGGTAAAAGTTAAAATACACAATATGTCTGTAGATCCTGTCATATTTGAAATATCCGTGTTTCAATACATGCATAGAATGATAATTTCTGCAACATGTTTAGACTAGCCTAGGTGTGTTTCATCATTGATGAAATGTAATCTAAATCCATCATTGATGAAATGTAATCTAAATCCATCATTGATGAAATGTAATCTAAATCCAACTTTAGTCTGATACCTTTAATTATGGGCAATCATCTTGACTCGATGAAATATGCTTCTTAAATATGAACTATATGCACAAGAAATACCAATTATTTTTCAATAGGCATTTTATTGAATACAAGCATCAATGGATTCCAAGCTTCTTAACAGCCATCTCGATAGATTTTTTCAGGAAAGATGTGTGAGACTGTAATATCTGCAGAATGGTTGACACATGCTCTCTGTCCATCTAAATTTTGAACAACAAAAAATTAAAAATCTTCATGAAAATCGTTCAAGATATTCTTGTCAAACAAAAAATGTTTTAGAAACATATATGCCTCCCGTGTGGCAATATTGAAAATCATATTGTGAGATGCCTAATGCCTGCACTATTTCTTCCACCTGAATTCGCCTATTAGAGTATACCAGATCCCTAACTTTCTTGCACATTTCTTCGTAGTGGGCGTCCAGACCTGGCTTCATCTTCTAAAGACGTTCTACTGCGTTTGAATTCCCCTTCCCAGAATTTAACCTGAGCATAAGATGGTGCAGAAGACCTATAAACATCGGCTAATTCGCCGTGTATTTCCTTGCCTGTTTACCTTTTAAATACAAGTACCGAATTATAGCAAGGTACTCAACTTTAGATGAAAAGCATGCCTTTGCATCACAAACCATCTTTGACATTCAATATCTTACTAAAGAATGACTCGATACGCGTGTAATTTGGACCCAGGTATAAATTAAACATGTATTGAAACTCGTGACTGTCTCGGTCAATCGGAAATGGGATAGCCTGGTTACTTATTGACTTGCCCTCGTATTCTGTACCCATTCAAGTAAATACCAAACTTTCCTCCATTACAGAGGAGCTGATTTCTCAGAATACAGGGTGATCCAAAGTATCTGATATCATTTCAAAGTTGATTTGAAATGTCATGGATATTGATACTATGACATAAGAAGAACTTCAAAATCAATGAATTCTTACCTGTCCCCCATATATATTTAGAGTGGCAAGGACAAGCTTCCCAAATTTCAAATTTCTTTTAAATTCTGTTGCAGACTTTTTCAGTACATCCAAAATTTGTGACAAATCTTTCTTTTTAAGAGGAATCTGGTACAGAAAAAAAGAAAATACAAACTTTCCATTTATTTCACAATCATGTTATATGCAAGATCGAAAACGATGTGTTGATGGAACTCTTGTAAAAATAATTATGGAAAAGTGTATATAGCTTGAACCACTCTCCTGGAGAATCTGAAGGTTTGGCATACATACCTTGCAAAGTAAATTATAAGAAATTCAAGGTATCATGTCACAACAAAAGTGATGAAGGATGGACGACATGATTCCTATATGGCTTTATCAATGTAGTGCCCTAACTAAACAGCTCATGACATACCTTAAGTTCAAAAAGTGTCTGGAAAATTGGCAACTGAACTTCTGATAAGTCCTGTACTGTGCAGCTAAGTTTTCTACAACAAAAGACAATAACAATATATACCAACATCCAATAAAGGACAGGGTTCAAAGAGGGCAATTCAAATTTGATGACTTTCACATTTCAGCATATTACCAACAAGAAAGTGAACCATGATTAAATATCTATGATCATAATGCAATTCTCATAGTATTTGAACATTATGACATAACAAAGTTATGGCACGCCAAATTCACAAAAATTAGCTAAACATAGTTTCACAGTTGATAAACTAGGTAAACTATAGTTAACGATTCGTTAACTATAGTTTTCATCCGTAAAACTATATTTAACGGTTGTAAACTATAGTTTACAAATGCTATTCCAAGTTTATCTGTCTTTAAATAAACATTAACAATAGATTTTGCTGATAAATACAGATTCACATTTGTAAACTAAAATTTACATTCGTTAACTATAGTTCACAATTGTTAATCCTAGTTTCACAAATTGTGATACTATATTTATCAGACTTGTAAACCGTAGTTTACAATCGTGAAACCGTATTTATCAGATAAACTATGTTTTGCAATCGCTAATGATTGTTTTCATTGTTAATTATAGTTTACGCTTGTGAAACATAGATTATCTGTTTACTATGGTTTACAGATGTGAAATATAGATTAACGTCGTTAACTATAGTTTACGGTCCGTAAACTATAGTTTACAGTCGATAAACCTAGTTTATCAACTGTGAAACTATGTTTAGCTCATTTTTGTGAATTTGGCGTGCCATACAAAGTATATCATTAAAACCATTTTGTCAAATTTTCATTCAAAAATGCAAAATATTTTAAGCATAGAGCACAATCTGTGATCTAATTTAAGCTTGCTGATATTTGTTACACATCATTCCATCCCTGGATTGAGTGTTGTACTCGTATCAAAAGGAACAATCCAGGGTAACAAAGAAAAGCCCTACAGGGGAGAACCATTCAGGGTAGCAAATAAAAGACCTATAGGGGAGAACAATTCAGGGTAACAAAAGAAAAGACTTGTAGGGAAGAACAATTCAGGGTAATGAAAGAAAAGACCTATAGGGGAGAACTATTTTCTGGAAAAGGCCATGTTGTTATATCAAGTTTCTTTAATCATTTTCTGTTGTACATATGTATGAGCTTTTTATATTTTCTTTTCAAACCTATAAATTATCATCTACAATGTTGAAATTAGCCTTCAAAGTTGGACTAAACTTTTCCCCATTTAAACACCGATTTTGACATGAACTTCGGCTTTGAATTCCTTCAAGTACCTGTTTTAATGACATACTGGTAGTACTATATCTGCATGTGCTTCTTCAGATTTCCATTTTTATTATGCATCAGTGACATGTTTTATTGCTGCCAGAAATAAACATCTTGTAAAATAAATGTATATCTAGAAGGGAGTTACAGTAAAATATCTCTATCTCGAAGTCGGAGGGACTTTGAAAAAAGTTTGAGATATCTAGGGGTTTGAGATATCCAAAATCGATCTTGAATATTTGTTGGGAGGATATTGGATGCATAGTATGGTATTTGCATCATAAACAACAACTCTGTTTCCGTTTCTTATAGTTTAAAGCAAGTTGATAAATTTATATTGTGGAATTTCAAAGACAAACATTTCGGGGTTTTTTCCATATCTATAAACATCTCATTGAATTCACAATGTGTTTCAAAATTAAGATGATCGTGCAAATGTGTATGCTTACTGACTGATGTCCAGGCTCGACTGGGATGTAGCTATTGCGTTGTAGTGAAAGAACTTATCAAGTAAGAAACAAAAAAGACGGATTTTTAAAAAGAACTTTTAAATGTTTATTAAATACAATACCTAGCTATTAAGTACAACTAATACGCATGCTATTTTATACAATGTTACAAAGATACGTTTGATTTCAGTTCACAATGAAGATTTTCATGTTTTCTCTGTTCTAGTTTTAGTGATGAAGCGTGTATTATTAAATGCGTTCTCGTTATTATGGGCATTACTTTTTTTCAAGCGCACTTCGACAATTTAGTGTGTTTATCTAAACCACATGTAAATGATATAGCGTGTATCATTCAAAACACCGTCCCTGGAATCGGGCGTGTTAGGTCATAATTGGCGGCTTACTTCAGAAGCTCTGTAATGTTGGGAAGGCTTCACTAATTACCCAAGCTGTTGAACCAATTATTGCGACCTGGGTCTACCCGGAAAAGGCGAGCGTGGATTAGAAGTCGATTTGTGTAGCTGCGGGCGTGAATGTGTGACTTAACGACGCCAGGTATGGTAAGCAGAGCGGGAAAATTGACTGCACTTCGAGATAAACCAGGTGAATTTAGGGCATTGGACCTTGAAAATACTTCGACATAAGCAGGGTATTCGAGATTACCGTGTTCGAAATATCCGGAGTTTTTTAAATCATTTATATAGGGAACACGGCCGGGACCAGCGGTCGACTTCGACTCAAGCGGGGTATTTGAGATAAACCATATTCGAGATACAGATATTTTACTGTATATTATTACAAAGATGTGAAATAATATACAGAGCTCAAAATGCGTAAACATTACATGTATCATGCTAGTACATTTTTGTAAAATGTCTTTTAAAAGTTTATGTATATGTCCACATCAATCAATTACATTTACTCAGCCTTAGGTGACAATCTATAACAATTATGGGTGATCTTTTTGTAAAGACTAAAAACCAGATCCGGACTAATAGGTTTTTCTGTTACCCTGAATTGATCCTTTCATGTAATACATAGCATTTTCCATTAAAAAATCACACTGATAAGACCATTACAAACTTACATTTCTGCTGAAGATTTTTTCTTATGATATCTCCATTTCATATTCATATTGACATTTGTTTTGTTTATAGAGACTACATGTATGCTAGCCTTGCAGTTTTAGACTGAAAGTGTTGACATTTCATACTCAGTGTGGTAATTTGATAATGCCAAGCATTAGCAATCTTAATTCATTCTTACATTTCACAAAATTAAGGAATGACTTTTATTCTGGGGCATATACATATGTAATACGTATCATATGCTCCAGAATTAAAGTCATTCCTTATAATTTAATGCAAAAGACAAAGGTACTAATCTTCATTTATCAAAATGTACATCAATTCTGAAAAATACAAGTCACTTGAGCCGCAAAATGATTCACTTAGCAACAGGGTTTGACACCAAGGCACGTCCGACCGACCAACTGAGTCTACTAAATGATAGGTCCGGTCGGGTAAAATGTCGATTTACTAGTCCGACTGGTTGTGTTTAAAAAATACACAAATTTAAGAAACTTTACTTTAAATCATAAGATATTTTATTCTTTAAAAAAAAAAACTGTAAAGAGTTTGCGAGCAATTTTGAACCGCATGATGACATAATCTATATTTTTAGTTCTAATAAGTCACAGTCGGAAGTGATGTTCTACGACATCTACACAATGTTAATGTGTGTAAAGTTATGTTTTGGTTAGATAGAATTATTGAATTCATTTTCATTAAAAACAAGACGTGTTTGTGAAACACAAATGCCCCCGATAATGGCCAATTCCGAAGATGGCCAAGGTCACAAGGACAAATATCTTGGTACCAGTCGAAAGATCTTGTCACAAGAAATGCTCATGTACAATATGAAAGCTCTAATATTTACCATTTAGAGGTTATGACCAATGTAAAAAAAAAAATTAAAAGTAGGTCAAATGTCAAGGTCAAAAGGTTTAGTACCAACGGAAAGGTCTTGTCACAAGGAACACTCACGTGAAATATCAAAGCTCTACCACTTACTGTTCAAAAGTTATTAGCAAGGTTAAAGTTTTCGAAAAGTAGGTCAAACTTCAAGGTCAAGGGGTCAAAAATGTTGGTTCCCACGGAGAGGTCTTTTCACAAGGAATACTCATGTGAAATATCAAAGCTCTATTACTTATTGTTCAAAAGTTATTAACAAGGTTAAAGTTTTCAAAAAGTAGGTCAAACTCCAAGGTCACAGAGTCAAAAATGTTGGTACCCATGGAAAGGTATTGACACCAGGAATACTCATGTGAAATATCAAAGCTCTACCACTTACTGTTCAAAAGTTATTAGCAAGGTTAAAGTTTTCAAAAAGTAGGTCAAACTCCAAGGTCAAGGTCAAAGGGTCAAACATGTTGGTACCCATGGAAAGGTCTTGTCACAAGGAATACTCATGTGAAATATCAAAGCTCTACCACTTACTGTTCAAAAGTTATTAGCAAGGTCAAAGTTTTCAAAAAGTAGGTCAAACTCCAAGGTCAAGGTCAGTGTAAAAAATGTTGGTACCCATGGAAAGGTCTTGTCACAAGGAATACTCATGTGAAAAAACAAAACAGTTCATTTGAATTGAATATAAGAAAGTGTTTATCAGATTAATGAATTGCGTCGTAAACAGCAATTTTTCGGTGTTTACATATGTGCGGGAATGTCTATATTCAAATACGAAGTCTCGTCCTCAAGGAAAGCAAAAGATGTCCCGAGAAAAAAGGAAAATGTTGGGAAGAAACAAAGCAGGGCTTATGAAATAGAATTTTTAAAAAAATATTGAGGTCATTTTATTCTAAATGGATTAAAGAACTTCTGTGCCAGTAAGAATTTAAAGAAATTGAAAATATGTTTGAAAGTAAAAGCATCAACCTGAATGACGAGACTAAAGATTTTTTTGAGACAATTAAATGCATTTTAGTTCAAACTTAACGTTTGTCATTTAAATTAAGTATTTAGATAGGGAGAATCATCAGATTTTTTCTGGAAAGTTGGTCAGGGCTAGTGGATGTAAGGTCAGGTCTAGCAAAAATTACTTGAATTTGAATTATTTGCCCGATTGGTCTTGTGCTCAAAAAAGTTAAGGTCAAACCCTGAGCAACCACGATGACATCTTAGTTATATTGAGCAAATGGCCCACAGCCCTTATTGGTCATCTGAGTACTGATTAAAAGTATTTATAGTCTCAAGGGCTATGAAATCTAGAAAAAAAATTCCTGTTCTAAATATCTAAGCTAAATTCTAATATTCAGCAACAGTATAAATCAAGATGTGTTCTTAAAACTTCAATGCCCTCAAAAATGCATACACTGATGAAAGGCTTTAAATAATGTAACATGTATCAACATTAAACAATATGACTAAATTGGGCCCATCCTAGACTAGAGTCAAAACCCTGAGGTTGCAAAATTCACCATTTTTTTGTACATCCTTTTCTGCTCTTCCTAAATATGCATTTAGATTTTATATGGTATCAGCAAAGTTAAAGAAGTCCTTTAAACCATTATAATAATTCTGGCAACACCCTGAAACCAAACCCCTACCCCCTAGGATCATGAAATTTATAATTTTGGTAAAGGACCACCTACTCCTTCTAAATATCCATTTAGTTTCAATAGCATTAAAGCAGATATCATTTATGTGTTTTGCACATATACACTATACATATTAAGTTTGGCCCAACCCTGGAGTCAGAACCTCTATCCTAGGGTATAAGCCTTCCTGCTCTACATCACTATGCATTCAGTTTAGTTTTTTTTTTAAAGATATGCAGGTGTAGAGAAAAAATTTGAAAATTGGTAAATTTTTGGCAGTTTTTGCCCCGCCCCTAAGACCCCGGGGTAGCAGAAGTCCAGAAATTTCCAATTTAGGTCCCCCTTGTCCCAAAGATGCTTCATACCAAATTTGAAAAGAATTGGAATGGTAGTTATTAAGAAGGAGTTAAAAATTTCTATTGTTCACACATTTATTAAATTACCATTTTGACCAACCTGATACCAAAACCCCTACCCCTGGGATAATCAAATTTACAATTTTAGTAAAGGACTACCTGCTCTTTCTAAATATCCATTTAGTTTCAATTTAGTATCAATAGCACTAAAGGAGATGTTATTAACACGTTTTACACATAAACACTATATACCAAGTTTGGTCCCGCCCTGGGGTCAGAACCCCTACCCCAAGGATTATAAATTTACAATTTTGGTAGAGGCCTTCTTGTTCTTGATATACAAAAATAAACCTGAATTTCAATTTGACCAATCGGAGACTAGAATACGATAAGAATTAAATTGTTTATACATAGAATAAACAAGAGTACTGCCAACGGTACATAATACACCAGTGAAAAGCTAATATAGGGTGTTTTTCTTACATCATGTTTTGTAGAACTTTGCTTCAAGTAGTATCAGCAATCATCAGGGTGTGACATACTTTCTTTGCCCCAACAGTTGCAATATCCTGGAGGTTACAGTTCGGTTTGTATCCTGCCTAGAGGGTTTTCCCACTAAGTGGTACTGTGACCTTGACCTTTGACCTCTAACTTTGAAAAACAATTGTCATCTTCCTCTCATCATGGTGATCAAATGTACCAAGTTGTAATATTATGGACCTTACTGTTCAGTTTGTATCCTGCCTACAAGGTTTTCTTACCAAGTAATGCTACGACCTTGACCTTTGACTTCTGACCTTGAAAAACAATTGGCATCTTCCTCTTATCATGGTGATCAAATATACTAAGTTGAAATATCCTGGAGCTTACGGTTAGGTTTGTATCCTGACCACAAGGGTTTTCTACTAGGTTTTCCTACCAAGTGATACTACGACCTTGATCTTGAAAAACAATAAACCTCTTCCTCGCATCATGGTGATCAAATGTACCAAGGTGTAAAATCCTGGAGCTTACGGTTCGGTCTGTATCCTGCCCACAAGGTCCAGACAGACAGTCGGACGACGCCATACCATAATATGTCCCGTCTTCGACGGTCATATAAAAACATTCGTGAAACTGTAATTGTACATGGTAGTGCCTTTATCAAAAGCATACAAAGAAAAACTACAAGTTCCAATTCTAATTTAAAGTAAACTAACAAATTCTACTACAATTTTACTTTTGAAGAGGTACATGCAGATTTTTTCTGAACTTATTAGAGTTTATAATTTTTTAACCAAATATGATTCCTTTGATTGAAACCCATCTATGTCATGATGATCTACAAAACATGCAACATAGCTACAGGGCTGATGCTGCCAAAATATTTCTGCTCTTGCACTAGAAAACATGTACATAGCAGATATCAGTTACTGTTTCTAAGAAACGTGACTGTAAACTTACTTGATAAAGTAAACAAGATCTGTAACTGACAATGCATTTCTCATCATCTTGCATATTACATCAGTTTGTGAGGAACCTAAAAAACATAATTATTTAGCAGCATGTCACAGAATTAAGGATATACCACGTATATATGTTACGTCAGAAACTCTACGTCATAATAGCAGTTGTTGTCATTTTACTAGCTATGACATCATAGCCTACTGCATGCTGTTATGTCTCATATTAGGGTATGACATGATAGCTGTTTGTACATTGTGATGTAACACCAAGTGATAAGGCTGAGTGAAAGAAAATCCCAGAGGCATGATTTGGGGGATTTTTTGTATTTTTCATTTTCTTCACCAATTCTCCTTCAAGTTAAAATTGAAAAATTATTAGAAACAAATTTTATTTGTATTAATTCTTTGAATTCTTAAATTTTGATAAGCATTGACAGTAACATTTAATTAAGGCAATTATAGTACTGCAAGAGCACAAAATTAAATGTCATTGTAGTTAACACTAAGGTAAGCTTGAATATATCATATTTCCTGATGTATCAAGTCCATAAAATTAGTTTATAAAACAAGAGGCCCATGGGCCACATCGCTCACCTGAGTTACCTTGGCCCATATCTAAAGACTTTCCATATATATTTGCATGTAAAACTTTAGTCTGTATTGTGGCCCCAACCTACCCCTGGAGGCCATGATTTTTACAAACTTGAATCTACACTATGTCATGAAGCTTTCATGTAAATCTCAGCTCTTCTGGCTCATTTGTTCTTGAGAATATGATTTTTAAAGATTTTCTCTATTTATTCTCATGTAAAACTTTGATCCCCTATTGTGGCCCCAACCTACCCCCGGGGGCCATGATTTGTACAAACTTGAATCTACACTATGTCAGAAAGCTTTCATGTAAATCTCAGCTCTTTTGGCTCTTGAGAAAAAGATTTTCCCTAAATATTTCTATGTAAAACTTTGATCCCCTATTGTGGCCCCAACCTACCCCCGGGGGCCATGATTTGTACAAACTTGAATCTACACTATGTCAGAAAGCTTTCATGTAAATCTCAGCTCTTTTGGCTCTTGAGAAGAAGATTTTTCAAGATTTTCCCTATATATTTCTATGTAAAACTTTGATCCCTTATTGTGGCCCCAATCTACCCCCGAGGGCCATGATTTGAACAAACTTGAATCTGCACTATGTCAGAAAGCTTTCATGTAAATCTCAGCTCTTCTGGCTCATTAGCTCTTGAGAAGAAGATTTTTCAAGATTTTCCCTATATATTTCTATGTAAAACTTTGATCCCCTATTGTGGCCCCAATTTACCCCGGGGGCCATGATTTGAACAAACTTGAATCTGCACTATGTCAGGAAGCTTTCATATACATTCCAGCTCTTCTGGCTCATTGGTTCTTGAGAAGAAGATTTTTAAATAACCCCACCCTATTTTTGTGATTATCTCCCCTTTGAAGGGGGCATGGCCCTTTATTTGAACAAACTTGAAAGCCCTTCACCCAAGGATACTTTTGACCAACTTTCGTTATAATTGGCCCAGTGATTTTTGAGAAGAAGAAAATGTGAAAAGTTTATGACGACAACGGACAAATTTTGATCAGAAAAGCTCACATGAGCTCTGGCTCAGGTGAGCTAAAAAGGTGAAGATAACGAACAGTGATCAATCTCATAACTCCTATAAGCAATACAAAGTAGAGAGTTGGGCAAACACGGACCCCTGGATATACCCGAGGTGGGATCAGGTGCCTTGGAGGAGTAAGCATCCCCTGTTGACCGGTCACAATCACTGTGAGCCCTATATCTTGATCAGGTAAACAAAATTATCTGTAGTCAAAATCAGTGTGCCAAGAATGACCTAACAATCGGTATGAAACACTTCAGACAGCATTTGACTCAATCTTTATTGCGTTTTGAAAAAAATAACTGACACGTTTTCTCATAAACAGAGTTTTATGATGTAGTTTTTATGTATTATTGACAGATCATTAAATCTGAATAGATACTGAATAACTATTGAAAGTTATCTATTTTCTATAGTTTTGTGAACTTCAGAGAAAGTTAGACAGGACTATGAGATTTCACTGGTTTTCACATCTTCCCCAAGTGAACATAAATGTGGAGCGGATCAGAAACCCTTGACTTGGGAAGATGTGGTTTTCAGGGAAAGTAGCTCTTCCTATACCCCCCATCTTAGATATGAACCCTCACATAATTTGGACATATTTGTATACTACAAGTTTATAGAGTATGAGGAAAATCATTGACAATTAATTTTTAATGCCACTGTCCCGAGTGTCTATATCTAAATTTGTTAATAAACCTGTCCTAATAGAACTATTTTAAAACAGCAAACTGTGGAGTGATGTTAGTCACAATGCAGTACCGGTAGTTTTTCAGCTTTATGTAAAACATTTGCAAGTCAGTATGCAGTACCGGTAGTTTTTCAGCTTTATGTAAAACATTTGCAAGTCACTTGTGAAAATGCTACTCATCACAACTAGCCTCTATTGTCTGCCAAAGCCAAATGAGCTCGAACCCTGATTTTTAACCCTGCATACCAAAAGTGCAGATTCTTGTCATGGGGAGGGTGTCCTCTCACTTAGCCAACATTTTGCAAAAAGACAGTAGAATTGTGTTGGCTGGACTGGGGTGCAGGTGGAGAAGAAAAGAATTTAATTACAGGTAGTCTGTTTTTCGTATCGTAGATATAAATCTGAATACAGCATTTATTCATTGGAATTAAGTAATTAACAATTTTATCTTTCTATTACAGACTTTTGTTATGCTGCACAATTTGTCTTTATCTTTATCATCATTTTCGTCTATACTTTGTGACATCATTATCTCAAATTGCTTTAACCTTAAATTATCTATTCTAAGTTTCAGATGAAAAACATCACACAAGGTGCACATCCCCCCCCCCCCCCCCCCCCCCCCCCCCCCCCCCCCCCCCCCCTCTTGAGGTGTAAAATCAAAATGTTGGCTATGTGTGAAACAGATCTCTCGAAATGTTGGCTAAGTGGGAATAAACCATGGAGATTATGTGTGTGAAATATCATCAGTAGGTGTGTAAAGGGAGTTCAATGAATGTTTAGAAACTTTCCATCTACAGAAGGATGGACACCCTACCTAACTATAAAACTATCCAATCCTCCAACAACTTTGTGTTGGGAGGGGGTAGGAGGTATCTGTGGTAGAAGAATTAAGCAGATGTACAGGGTCAGAAGTTACTTACCAGATTTCTTGGACATTACAAGATGAACAAAAACACCATCAATGAGTGGTTTTGAGAGCTTTTCTCCAAGCCTTTTCAGAAGATTTAACAATGGTCTGGATGAGCTATCAAAGAGCTAAAATGAAAGAAACAGATGTTAGGAATCCAAGTCCCAGATTCCAGATAATGAAGCATTGTACAAAATTTCAAGGCTATCTGATAAGCCATATAGGGGAAGTGTTAACAAGCCCTTTTACATCATCCAACCCTCCTAGATCAACTATGATTTTAAGGATAACAACTGGATCCTCTTGTCCTGATAATATGCACATCTGCAAATGGCATTGAAGTATTGTACAAAGTTTCAAATATATCTGATAAGCCATAAAGGAGAAGTGGTCACAAGCTATTTTACATCCTCCACCCCTCTTAGATCCACAATAACTTTTAGGAAAATGATTAGATCCTCACATTCTGATAATATGCACATCTACAAATTGCAATGAAGCATTGTACAAAGTTTTAAGTCTATCGGATAAGTCATATAGGATGAGAAGTGTTTACAAGCTATTTTATATCCTCCACCCCTCTTGGATCCACTATAACATTTAGGACACTAATTGGTTCCTCATGTCTCAACAATATGCACATCTACAAATGGCAATAAAGCAATCTACGAAGTTTCAAGTCTATCTGATAAGCCATATAGGAGTAGCATTCACAAGATTTTATGACAGACAGACGGATGGAGAGACTGACAGAAAGAACAACAAGAGTACCGAAAATGGTACATAATACGCCCGTGAAAATGCTTACATAAGATGTTTTTCTTAAGCCATAATTTGTAGAAATTTGCTTCAGGTAGTATCGGGCTGTGACATACTTTCTTTGCATAATATGAATAAAGGGACTGTCACGGGAGTCAGATAGACAAACCAAAAGTTCTGTTTGTAAAATATTTCCCCAAATTCGACCAAGTTCAACAAACTCTCATTATTCAAAATGTCAGAGAAAATAAAAAATTGTTGAGAATCAAAATCCTTGCACTATGCACATGCATGGTTTCTAAACTGCGAGATGAATTATAAGGACAAACCATGTCCTTTATTCAATAGTCTAGTTGAGCCACAGGTTATAGTAGGTCCTCAGAACCCCTTACTTGTTGTAAAATGCAACTAAATGGGGCAATCCTTCGGATGAGACCGCAAATACTGAGGTTCGTGTCACAGCAGGTGTGGCACGATAAAGATCCCTCCCTGCTCAAAGGCCGTAAGCACCGAAAATAGGCCTAAATTTTACAGCCCTTCACTGGCAATGGTGACATCTCGATATGAGTGAAAAATACTTGAGAGGGATGTTCAACAATATTCAAGCAATTTGTTTAATATAATATTTCCCCCAAATGAACAACCTGTAATTTTCTTAAAAATAGAACAAAATCAAAATCCTTGCCACATGTACACATCTTCCATACCCATACAAATACTCTGTAAAATAAGAAGGTCCTCACTTGAAAACTGTGGAAGAAAAAATAAAAGACAAATCATATATTCTCTAAGTTCAATAACCTGTAATTTCTCAAAAATTGAAGAAAATCAAAATCCCTGCAACATGCACATCTTCAATACCCAAATAAAGTCCTTGTAAAATAAGAAGGTTCTCACTTGAAAATTTAGGGAGGAGTTCATTGAACAAATCATGTACTCTCTTTGTAATATTTCCTCAAAATGGACTAAGTTCAATAACTTGTATTTTTCTCAAAAATGAAAGAAAATCAAAATCCTTGCCACATGTACATCTTCAATATTTATACAAACACTCTGTAAAACAAAATGGTCCTCACTTGAAAATTGTGGGAGGAGTTTGCCGGACAAATATGTACCCTCCATATAACAATTATTTTCAAATAAAGAAGTACAACTTCTGCAAGAAAAGTCAAAATGGATCAAAATTGCAATGCAATCTAGAATGATTCACAGAGAAGCTAATATAGCAAGTTTCAGCTTGATATGTGACAGAAATGTAATTAGAAACAGAAAAACCAGAACGGAAGGACAGACGGACGTACAGACATCGATGTACCATAATATGTCCCATTCAAAGACAGGTGTATGAAAACAATATGTCTCCCCTGGAAGAAAGGAGACATAATTAAAATTTTTATCAACACCATATTGATTGTTTTTGAAAGTTTATTTAACATTATCACAATAACAATCGCTGTACTAACTTGCGCTACTGCAAGTTTTCCTCGTAGCTTTCTATACATCCCATTTAGGGCACTGCTAAACCAGAGATTTTTTTGGAGAGTGGGGGGATGTCTCCCTAGCTCCCCAAATTGGAGGTGCCCCAAAACGAAACCTCCTCCCCTGTCTTGCATGGAATCAAGGAGAAAGCATGGGTAGGAACATAGACATTATGAACTCAGATAAGCCATATTCACGAACTATTTTACACCCTCCATTCCTCAAATCCACTATAACAATGGGATCCTCCTGTCCCTACAGTATGCACATCTGAAGCGTTCACAAGATTTTGTGACACACAGACGGATGGATGGATGGACAGACATAAAATACAACAAGAGTACCACATACGGTACATAATACGCCCGTGAAATGCTTACATAGGGTGTTTTTCTAGCCATCATGAGGCTGTGACAAACTTTCATATGAACAAAGGGTCTTAGCTTAAAAATCTAGATTTCCTCAAAATGGACCAAGTTCAACAACCTGTAATTTTTTCAAAAATGGAAGAAAATCAAAATCCTTCCCCAGATGCACAACTTCAATACCCATACAAACACTCCACAAAATAATATGGTCCTCACTTGAAAACTGTGGGAGGAGTTGGGCGGACAAATTATGTACCCTCCATAGAATATTAATTTCCAAATAGACTAAGTTCAACAACCTATAATTTTCTCAAAAATTGTAGAAATTCAAAATCCATCCCACATGCACATCTTCAATACCCATACAAACAATCCACAAAACAAGAGATGTTTGTAAAACACATATGCCCCCCATGGTGCAAAATTGAAAAGGGTTATACACACACATCATTTAATTGATAGTAGTATCATCAATTCAAAATATTGAGCAGACAATATCTTCCTATGTCAAGAGTGAATTGACCATGTGACCTAAAAATCAATAGGGGTCATCAACTCCTGAAGATGTACCAGTGTACCAATTTTGGTGTCAATCAAGCAAATAATTCTTAAAATATAGGAGACAATATATTACTATGTCCAGTTCAACAATTGACTTTTGACCTCAAAATCAATAAGGGTCATCTTCTCCTGAAGATGTACCAGTGTACTAAGTTTGATGTCTGTCAAGCAAAAGGGTTATCAAGATATTGAGTGGACAGAATATTACTATGTCCAGTTTGACCTTTGACCATGTGACCTCAAAATCAATAGGAGTCATCTCCTCCTGAATATATACCACTGTACTAAGTTTGATGTCTGTCAAGCAAAGGGTTCTAAAGATATTGAGCGGACAGTATATTCTAATGTCCTGTTTGACCCTTGACCATGTGACCTCAAAATCAATAGGGGTCATCTTCTCCTGAAGTTGTACCAGTGTACCAAGTTTGATGTCTGTCAAGCAAAGGGTTCTCAAGATATTGAACGGACAGTATATTCCTATGTCCAGTTTGATCCTTGACCTTTGACCATGTGACCTCAAAATCAATAGGGATCATCTTCTTCTGAAGATGTACTGGTGTACCAAGTTTGATGTCTGTCAAGCAAAGGGTTCTCTAGACATTGAATGGTCAGTATATTCCTATGCCCAGTTTGACCTTTGACCATATGACCTCAAAATCAATAGGGGTCATCTACTCCTTAGGATGTACCAGCGTGCTAAGTTTGATGCTTTTCTAGCAGGGATTCTCAAGATATTGAGCGGACATTATATTCCTATGTCCAGAGTAGATTGACCCTTGACCTTTTGACCTGAAAAACAATAGGGGTCCTCTTCTACTCATAACCAACCCACATATGAAATATCATTATCATCAAGTGAATGGTTCTCAAGATATTGAGCGGACAACATGTGGTCTACCGACCGACCAACCGACCGACCGACAGGTGCAAATTCTTTGAAGGGGGCATAATAAGAAGGCTCTCACTTGAAAACTGTGGGAGGAGTAGGGCGGACAAATTATGTACCCTCCATATAATAATTATTTCCAAATAAAGGAGCAAAACTCCTGGAAAAAAGGTCGAAATGGATCAAAATTGCAGTATGATCTAGAGTGACCCACAAAGAAGCTACACAGCAAGTTTCAGCATATGTGGAAGGGAAATGAAATTATAAAGAGAAAACCCCGAACGGACAGATGGACGGACGTACAGACATCGCTGTACCATAATACGTCCCGTCTAAAGACGGGCGTATAAAAGCAATGTCTCCTCCTGAAAGAGAGGAGACATAACTACATGTAGGAACATATTTTCCTGCCACAGAGAGTCAACAATCCCTCTCATTTTATGTCTCTGATGTAAACAATATAGTTACCTTTGGCAATAGGGCTGATTCAAGAAACTGAACATTGTTGTCATGGCTGATGCTTTCACTGACTGTCAGTAGATGCTGACAGGCACATATCACAGCACTTTCTGTCAAACTTTCAAGGTTCAAAAATGTGCAGAACTCTGCCACCTAAAAATATACTTCTACAATTTTATCCATTTTGAAGTGAAAACTTTTTTGCAGAAAGCATAAAATACATCCAAGATACATCATTCATCCATCACCATGCTCCAATCCAAGAAGTGCAACATATTGCTTCACACTTGTCAGTTAGTTGTTGTTAGACAATATGTTGTCCAGCTGGTATCATAAGACCCCTTTACTTGACAGTCATAAACCTTCACACTCAGGTTGCCAATGACTGGTGTTAACCCCTTTGATTTTCTGGTCAAAGTGTTTTTAAACAAGAGATGTTTGTAAAACATATTCCCCCCATGGTGCAGAATTGAAAAGGGTTATACACACACACATAATTTAATTGAGAGTAGTATCATCAATTCAAAATATTGAGAAGACAATATCTTCCTATGTCAAGAGTGGATTGACCATGTGACCTAAAAATCAATAGGGGTCATCAACTCCTGAAGATGTACCAGTGTACCAAGTTTGATGTCTGTCAAGCAAAGGGTTCTCAAGA
>NC_079164.1:53971905-53999405 GCF_947568905.1 Ostrea edulis
GGGAAAAACATATATATATATAATTGGGAAAAAATAGCTAATTTTAGTGAGGGGAAACAGCCGAATATCGGTGGCATTTTATCCCCAAAAAAATCACTGTGAGTACAAGTTAAAAGTATCACAAATCCCAAAGGCAATGAAATCTGGAAAAAAAATTCCTGTTCTGAATTTCTAAGCTAAATTCTAACATTCAGCAACAGTATAAAACAAAATGTGTTCTTAAAACTTAAATGCCCTCAAAAGTGCCCACACTGATAAAAGACTTTACATAATATAATAGGTGTTTTAGGCTGTTCAAAATTAATTCTACGTTTAACGTCACCTCAAAACTTCAAAACCTACGAGGGAGGGAGGAAAAAAATAAACAAACAAAAATTTTAAACAAATGTGTATCTATTGAAAATCACCTATCCAGTGACCCCAAAAATCAACAATTTCAAATAATAGACATTGTTGGGTTTTATATTCAAGTCCAAGTCAATTACAATAACCCAATTTAGTGACCAAAAAAGTAATATGTCAAATTAAACACATTGTAGGATTTGATTTTCAAGTCCAAGTAAATTTTCCCAGCAAAGACTTTTTCCTTAATCTGGGTTTGTATCCCCTCTGCGGACACACCTTGCAGATTGGGTGAGCGGAGGAGTCGCTTGCGATAACAACAATGGATTGTCATCACCACAAACAGCAAACTAAAGGAAAGCTTTTCCTTTTGTGGAAATGGTTGCTAGACACATGTGACTCAAAGTTACAATTAAAATTATTATGACAATATTTCATATATTTTTGTAATGACACATCTTAAAGTTTAAAATATGCTTTACTTTGTTTTGTGTTGATTTTGTTTTTTTGTTATACAATTTTCTATGTACTATTAATCAGTTTTGAAAGGAAGATGCTAATTTGGTGTACCACAACTAAAAGATCAGTATTCTACAAATACAAGGCAGGGGGTTCCAATAGTTTAGGACGCCTTCAAATAAATTGATTAAAATATTACAGTTTTCTTTTTAGTGCTTTTAATTTTTATGATTAAATGCTTTGTACAAAGTAATTATCAATCAGTAAGTTCTGTATTTCCAATCGTAGTACAAACTGTCATGAAATAGTATATCGGAACTCTTCATTGTTGAGAAGGTAAATTTTATATGAAATGGTGGCCGTTTACAACGGCTTCGAAAATAGTCATCTTTATTTACTATGGGATTTACACCATGTAAAGGTAAAAAATGCATGTTTCATTGTTATTGGGAGTTAATAAGATGTCTAAGGTGAAAAGTTGAAGCGGTCAAGGAATTCAGTTTAACCCATTTTAATCGCAAAATGCGACCGAAGTTCAGGCAAGATTTCCCGAATCACTTTGTGTGACACTGGTCGGACATTCGGAAGAGGCGTCAGTCCAAATATCCAGCTTCGACGAATCTCGCTGAGATTAGTTCGGTTCAAACCATCTTTGTACGTTTTCTTTACTTTAATAGTAGCATATACTTCCATTTTCTTCATGTAAGGACCTCTGATCCAATTTTGCAATGCGTTTCCCTCTTACGCGGGATGTAGAATTAAGTCGCTAAATGAAAAACCAAACCTGAACGACTACTTCAAATCCGGATTTGTTTGTTTTTTCAAAACGGCAATTTCGCCGAAACCTACGCGCACGGGTGACGTTAAACATAGAATTAACTTTAGGCAGCCTTAACATTAAAACATCAAAAGATATGACTGATTTAAATCCATCCTAGAGTCAAAACCTTGCGGTTGCTGAAATTCACCTTTTTTGTATATCCTTTTCTGCTACTCCTTAAATATGCATTAAAATTTTATACGATATTAGCAAACTTAAAGAAGTCATTCAAATCGTTATTATAATCATCACTGTCACAAACACACCAACAGAAGGACATAGTCATCACTGTCACATACACACAGACAGAAGGACATAGTCATCACTGTCACATACACACCGACAGAAGGACATAGTCATCACTGTCAAATACACACAGACAGAAGGACATAGTCATCACTGTCACATACACACAGACAGAAGGACATAGTCATCACTGTAACATACACACAGACAGAAGGACATAGTCATCACTGTCACATACACACAGACAGAAGGACATAGTCATCATTGTCACATACACACAGACAGAAGGACATAGTCATCACTGTAACATACACACAGACAGAAGGACATAGTCATCACTGTCACATACACACAGACAGAAGGACATAGTCATCACTGTAACATACACACAGACAGAAGGACATAGTCATCACTGTCACATACACACGACAGAAGGACATAGTCATCACTGTCACATACACACCGACAGAAGGACATAAGTCATCACTGTCACATACACACCGACAGAAGGACATAGTCATCACTGTCACATACACACAGACAGAAGGACATAGTCATCACTGTAACATAATACGTCCTGTCTAAAGACAGGCATATAAAAATTGTATAACTCTTACTTTAAGATAAAACCTGAATATACAGGAATTAAAATAGAGATATTTACATGTCATTCATGCAACCTTTGTCTGCTTACTTGATACTTTGATTTTCTTTGTGGTTGGTTCCTCTGAATCATCGTCCTCTATTAAATCAATCACTTCAGGAGATTTTGAGGGATTTTCATCTATCATCAATAATACAGATGCTATAATATTGAATTCTATAAATGCACAATTACATTTGCATCACACAGTGACCTTAAAATCAAAAGGTGTATCTACAAGCAGTGTACCAGGTTTGAGGTCTGTCAAGCAAAGGGTTCTCAAGATATTGAGTAGACAATATCTTATTGTGTCCAGTTTGACCCTTAAACTCAAAATCAATTGGGGTCATCTACTTCTTAGGGGAAACCAGTGAACCAAGTTTGAAGTCTGTCAAGCAAATGGTTCTCAAGATGTTGAGCAGACAGTATCTTACTATGTCCAGTTTGACTCTTGAGCTTTGAACTTGTGACCTAAAAATCAAAAGGGATCATCTACTCTCTAGGAGCAACCACTGTGCTAAGTTTGGTAACTGTAAAGCAAAGGGTTCTTTAGATTTTGAGTGGACAAGACTTGGTCTACAGACCAGCATACTGACCTTTTAACTTGTGACTTAAAAATCAATACGGATCATCTACTCTATAGGGGCAACCACTATACAAAGATTGATAACTGCCACGCAAAGGGTTCTTTAGATATTGAACAGACAATATCTTATTATGTCTAGCTTGATCTTTGACCTTTAACCTTAAGACCTCACATCTACTTCTTAGGAAAAACCTGTGTATCAAGTTTGATGTCTGTTAAACAAAGCATTCTCAAGATAATGTGCGAATAATATTATAATATGTCAAGTTTGACCCTAGTGACCTAAAAATCATTAGGGGTCATCTACTTTCTAGGGGTAACCAATGTACCAAGTTTGATAACTGTCAAACAAAGAATCCTTTAGATATTGAGCAGACAAGACTTGGTCTACAGACCAACAAACAGGAGCAAAACAATATGCCCCTCTTTTTCAAAAAGAGGCAAAAATATGAAAGCCCTACCATACAGAGTTCAAAAGATATTGTCTAATTTAACTTTTCTTAAAAGTAGATCAAAATCCAAGGTCAAATTAATAAGGTTCAAAAATATGCATGATACATGTACATGAAAAATGAAGGATATATTACTTCTCATTCAAAAATTATGAGCGAGTTAAAGTTTGGAAATTTGGGTCAAAATCTAAGGTCAAGGTCAAAGATCATAGAATGGAATGTAAGGTCTTGCCATAAGGAATTTATATACAAAATACCTTATATAGTTCAGGAGATATTGTTTACGTAAGGTTTTCTTAAAAGTAGAAAGGAAGTTGAACTCTAAAGCCAAGCAAAATGTCTTGTCACAAGAAATGCACAATCAAATTATAAGAGCCCTATCATACACCATTCAAAAGTTATGAGCAAGGTTATAGTTTCAGACAAACAGGCAGGATGGAACCAATACCCCCCCCCCCCCCCCCCCCCCCCCCCCCCCCCCACACACTAGTATCAGGGGCATAAAAGAACTTGAATCCTTGAATCCATACAACTTAGAAATGTTTGCATTTTGATATGATTTAGTGTGGCCCTAGCTGCTACTCTTGAAAAGAATTTGGTTTACTAATATCATGTACATTCATAAAGAAAACTTAGATCTCCCCAGGGTGCTCCTGAATTGAGCAAAATTGAATTTGAACTACCTGAAAATGCTTGCATATCAATATGACTAATCCTGGCTCTGCTGGTTTGTTTTAAGGATGTTCTCCTATATAAAACTCTGATCCCCCCCCCCCCCAGACTTGCTCATTTAAGCTTTAATTCAGCTCAGGCAAGATAAAAGAAAACAAGGGAGGAGGTCTACAGACTGTGGACAAAAGTATTCGCACGGTCGCAACAATTTTCAAACATGTTTATCGAGTATCATACAATATAGATCAAAAGTGTGTACGGTATGTGTGGAAATATACAAAGACAACATTTTTAAAAATTCCTATCAAGATCCACAACTGTGCATGTTTGTCAAATTGTATAAAACTGAATATATCAAACTGACAAAGTCCCAATATATATAGGTACTGGACATGGTGCCATCAACTTTGTTTTACAAATGTAACTGTTGAAGTCATGTGCAACGTCTTTTATAGAATCCAAACTAACTCCTACGTATCACCTCTATCATTACTATTTCAAAGTAATTCCCTATACAAGTGGTTAAAAAGATGTCTCATTTTTCATTAAATACTACCATATTATTTGGATACATCCACATTTAAATACAAAGTACATTTGATTGCATAAATGAACTATAGAACATCACCACTGTTACATTAAAATGGCTTTGTAAAATAAATCAATTTTCACAGAATCTTAAAATTGGCTAATCAAAAAATTGATACAGAAAAACAGGCTCATAACGAACACTCATACGAATGCATGCTTATTTTGATATGAATATCAATACTATCCCCTATGAGAGGAAAGTAATGAAATTTTGTTTGGATATAATGCAGTTTAGTTATAATGAATTGTCTTTTGCTGACCCTGGAGGTTCGCTATATACGTGTTTTACAGTACCTATATCTGACCTTTACTGTGAAGGACGACAATTGAAGTCTCTGGACTGTGGTTGGATGTGTACTTCTGGCATACATCAGATGCTAGTTTTTCATTTTCTGAGGTGAAAACATATCCATTGGCTACCTCACTTTCAGAAGATAGATCACTATCCTGTTCAAATGAACTTTACAATGTCAATGCTTTACAAAATTATAGTAATCTCTCACAAGGAGGTTGTGTATTTACTTTATGTGCAGTAATTTCATGATTCCTTTAATACAGGTGACTCGAGATCACTCAAAGTTTAAGGGACCTTGATAAAACTTTGAGAAATCACGAGTTCGAGAGATTGAAGGTCAAGTCAAATCCGTAAATTAAAGGTCCGACCATAATAATTCTGATTTTATAGTAACCAGATCGCATATTTACAACATCCTGGCATTCTTTTGACAAGTTTTTTGTCATATCTTTAGGTAATTGGCTTGATTTCAACAACAGAGCTTTATCTTGCATAAATGAAAGGATTTTTTGGTCAAATTTAGGTATTTAGTTGTTCTTTTTTCATGCTAAAATAAACATACATGTACATACATGTGTATTTACATCATTTTCTCAAAATTACAAACTCCCTGCCAAGTCCAAACAAATCATAAGTTTTATTTATAGTTGGATTATATAACAAAGACAAAGCACAGGTGTAGGGTCAAAACTGACCAATCAAACAATTAACTCTCCACCCCCCCAAAAAAAGCCCAAATGATGTGCAGTCCCTGACGTAAAAACCAACTTACCAAGCAGAATTAACAATACTCTTAAGTGATGTTGTGTATACAATACTACCACATTGAAAGATAAAAAGTGAAAAAATATGTTTTATGGGAGTCGAAGTTCATTTGAGAGATTGAGAACTTTGTAAAATTGAGAACTTTGAGAGATTGAAAACATTGAGAGACTGAGAACTTTGAGAGATTGAAACTTTGAGAACTTTGAGAGATTGAAAGTTAAAGAGATTGAGAACTTTGAGAGATTGAAAGTTAAAGAGATTGAGAACTTTGAGAGATTGTGAAAGTTAAAGAGATTGAGAACTTTGAGAGATTGAAAGTTTGAGAATTTTGAGAGATTGAAAGTTAAAGAGATTGAGAACTTTGAGAGATTGAAAGTTTAAGAGATTGAGAACTTTGAGAGATTGAAAACTTTGAGAGATTGAGAACTTTGAGAGATTGAAACTTTGAGAGATTGAAACTTTGAGAGATTGAAAGTTTGAGAACTTTGAGAGATTGAAAACTTTGAGAGATTGAGAACTTAAAGAGATTGAAACTTTGAGAGATTGTTCATCCCACACTGCTTCATCCATTCTCTCATTCCTCAGCACTTGTATAAGAACCTTAGCTTCTCTTAATAGCTTTCATAAGATCACACTGTTTAGTCCGCAAATTGTTTGTCAAACACACAGTCTCATTTAAGGGAGCATGGAAACAATTTTTGATTGATTGAAATTGACAGTATTTTGTTAGAGAAATAATGATCTTCTATAAATAAGTGAATTAAAAATATTTTTACACAGGATATACATGTACTTTGTATTTACATGAAATACGGCTCCCAAATTTGTGTTTGTCATAGCCAGGAAACCACGTTCGGAGGTGAGGACACCAAAATTTATAAAATGGAAGTCTAAAGTATTCATGATTTTGAAATACAGTAATGATAAATCAAGTTTGGGGGCAAGCACAAAGAAAGAACAGAAAATTTTTGTTGTGAAATTTTCACCAAAGCCATCTACTTTGTAATGGATTCACGTGACATGTAAACAGCTCATGCCTTGTTTTGAAAATGAAAAGTTTATATATCTCAAATATATCTTCCATCAGTTTTAAAAATTTAGGTGTGTTGCTACATTTTCCACGAATCAAATACTCTCATATTATCAATCAAACATCTAAATAATTTTTGTACCAAAAAATTGTGGCCATGTTCCAAAGATTTAAGATGTTAAGATGCGTTTGCTAACATTGTTACATGGGCAACAATGAAATGAAATCTAAGTATATCTGCTAAACACCACCCTGCATTATCATCAATGTTTTTCTTCCTAACATCTCTAAACCTGAAACTACAGCTGTAAATGTAGATTTGAATTTGGAAAGTAGATCAACTCTGCTAAACCACCTAGTTTCACAGAATAGATTTACCCCTCCCACAAAGACAAAATGTCACTTGCTCCTTTGTAGATTTGTTAGTACATTCATCTGCCTCTGTTGTAGTCACACACCATCCATTATTGAGGCTGATTGTAACAAATATTCAGCAATTCATTTCGAATGTCTGGTTCTGATATTAGGGTTATCAAAATGATCTCGGAGATTACTGTAGATTCCTAAATATACGCGAGGAATTTATCATTATGTAATCTCAAGAGAGGCATTACTCACCAAATAAAATTATTTGCTTTTATTTTCCTGTTGTTAAAATACATGCAAGAACTCTTGATTAACAGACCACATGCACACTCATGTTGACACGATTTGACGTATTCCTGTCATTTCGCAATATTAAGTACTTGAGTAAAATAAGGAATGTACAGTATCATTGTCTTGAGCCTTCAAATTGAGGGTGACATACAGTTACTTCTTTCCTTAGTATGACCTCCAATAGCTATGTTTTGCTTGCCACACTAACTAATAATGTTTTTAAGCAGTGCACATCTCTGTACTGCATGGCCTGTTCTATGTGAGACATATTTTATCACAGAATTTATTATCTTTTAACACTGTTAGGGTACATGACATGCCTGTCTGCAACTACATGATACATATCTATGTTTGCATGCTTGAGGTCACAACCTGTGATGCTGTTGATTACAATTCCCAAAGGAGGCCACAGTGACTTACTTTTAGGTTACGACATCACCGCTACTCTTGTCAAGAATTTCTCTTGTTTTAAATTTCCTACACACTTTCACGTAAAACATTCAATTCCTATTCTAGTCCCACACCCACAATTCTTCAGGAATTGAAGAAACTAGTCGAGTATACTCAATCTGCTTTGTGATATTTTTATTACATATATGTGTAAATATTTATATATATAAATTGTGTTTGACTCGATGGCTCGTACTCATAGTTCTTGACATCTTGAAGTGAAATCACAGCCCAATTATTTACTCTGTATAACTAAGCAAATTTATTATCAAATTCTTGAACGTTCGATCTCTCAGAGAGAAATTTCATTGTTTTTCACTCTCAATCTCTCTAAGTGGTGGTAGCATAAACACACCTTCACTCAAGCATAAAATGATTTCTGTTTGCACACCTTTCCAGGATAAGAGTGAATGCCTGAGGCTAGCTTGGCAGTGCTAATTTGGTGTTTACATAGGTGAAATATTGCCAGAGCTTCTTTTCAGGGTGGAGAGTTAATTGTTTAATTTGTCAGTTTGCACCCTACACCTGTGCTTTGTCTTTGTTATATAATCTCATCATCATCATCAACCAGTTTTGATTATACAGGCCATGGATTAATCCTCATGTCGAGGATGTGGCCTGTCGAGACTCGAGAGTGAAGTCTTTTTTCCTCTCCAAGCCTGGCGATCCAGTGGGTTGGTAGAGTCCATGTTCAGGGCTACACAATCACGCTTCACGAGTTCGCCCCAAGAAAGCTTTGGTCTGCCTTAAGGCCCTTTTATACTGAGCGCGAACACGAACTCGAAAGCGACCACTGCGAGTTTTCACGCGACTTTCCGTGAGAATCATTGTTCGTATTGAAAGCGGTGATACTTGTGGAAATTCGCAGATGACACGAGGTCATTTATGTTCTGGCCATGGCGAGCTACATATCTTCGGCTTTTATCATAAATAATTGGATATTCCTCGATTAAGAGAATGAGTTGTTCTGTTCTGTCACCTGGCATGATGAAGCCTGAATTGTCACAGACAAGTATGGTTATTGACCTCACATTCTGATTGGCTAATGAAAATTGTTCGTGCGGTCTTTTCCCAAAAATTCGCTCTGGAGGCTATCTCCGCGGTGTTCCGCGCGAACATGAATTCGGCCGCGTTCGCCGTCAGTATAAACAACATCATTCAAAATGAAGTTAAGCAATCCAATGCGAACACCGCATTCGCGGTCGTGTTCGCTGTCGCGTTCGTGCTCAGTATAAAAGGGCCTTTAGCCCTGCTGTGCTACAATGTTCATATATCTGATCTGCGAGATCCAATTTGTGCTACGCTCAACATGTCCAAGCCATCTCAGCCTGCCCAGTTGGAGAACTTTAGCAATGTCTCTTATTTTGAGCCTAGATAGAAGAGTCTCAAAGTGGATGTCTTCTTCAGGCTTGACCAGGCAGGTCCATCTTATCATGGCTCTGTCATTACGTTGAAGGCACTCACTAATGTTGCCCACGTTTCTGAACCATAGAGCATGACACTCCTCACACAGCTGGAGTAAACTTGACCTCTGATTATAAATAAGATTTTCAATTTGTTTGAACTTGACCATGAGCAGGCTGTCCAGCACCCTTGGACAAAAAATAAGGGCAAATTTTAGGGGTAAAATTTTAAAAAATTAGGGCTAAATTAGGGCTAAAATTAGGAATTTTTAACCAAATTGCGGAAGTTTTAATTATTTAAAAGGACTTACCTTGTCAAATTTGACAATAAAGAAACTCACATGACACACAAATAAGATGTAAGTACAGGAAGGGCGTATTCCAGTGTTCCATGGTCTCAGCTATTATTGGCTATAACCTGAAATATAGAGAATTATAATGTAATAATTTCCTTTAAGATTAGAAAACCATATTTTAAAAAGCATTTGAGCAAGTTTCCACTATAATGCAGTCAAACCTGTTGTAAATTTATATGTATTTTGAACCTCAATCAAAATGCCACCTCTATATGTAAGTCAGTTTTCTCCAGATGTTGACCGTATACAAACAGGTTTGACTGCAAATACTATTGTATATAAAGAGAAGTGTTGCCTATTTGCTTCATAAGTTGCTGGAAAGGAACCATCTGATATATAGTTTTACTACAGCTCCTTAAAAGAACAAAAAGAAATACTTCTCTTTATTTGAATAAGTGAACAGCTTGCTACACTTTCAATGAAGGAGCAAACATCCCTCAGATATTCTTCATTGGGATAAATTGCTAATTAAAAAATATTACTATTTACATACCTAAAATCTCAACTCTTTATCACAAAGTCACAACCAATAAACAAGCTTGACACATGGATCCACAGGTCAACTGCCTTTCACTGCATCAGCATTATCTGAATAAGAACTGCAATCTACGTTAATAACACACATTTTGTATGAATGCATTTTGATTTTTCAAGACTGATAAAAAAGTAGGAATTGACATGAAAAATAAGGGCTTTTTTAGGATTTCCCCTTGAATTTTACATTTTTTTAGGAATTTTAGTAAAACTGAAAAAAAATTAGGAATTTTAGGGCCGCTGGACAGCCTGCATGAGACTAACTTTGCAAACAAGAGACCCATGGGTCACATCGTTCACCTGAGTCTAAAAAAAAAAACATTTTGGAATCTTTAGTCTCATAAAAAATTTTGACCCCATATTTTGGCCCCAACCTCATCATAAAAGGTCACAATAGAACCGAGCTTGAATTCACACAACATGGAGTTGCCTCAATACTGTGACCAAGAAAAACTTGCTGTTTTGGAGAAAATCATGATCAGAGGGTCATATATCATGAAATGAAAGGACTTGCCATAATAAATTTATATACAAAATGTGAAAGTTCTATCTTAAATAGTTTAGGAGATATTCAAAAAGTTAAGTTTTGTTAAAAGTAGGTCAAAGTCTATGGTAAAGGTCACAAGGTTAAAAACTTCAGTATCAAATAAAAGACCTTGTCATAAGGAATACACATATGAAATATGAGAGCCATATCACTCACCATTCAAAAGTTATTAGCAAGGTAAAAGTTTCAGACGGACAGAGGATATAAACCAATAACAACTCCCCCACCCACCCCCGACTTAGTCACTTTAGGAATGTTTGTATTTTGATATCATTTAGTGTGGTCCTACTAATCTTGAAAAGAATTTGTTTTAACTGATTTTCTGTATATTACCGTATCAACTTTGATCTCATATTATGGCCCCACCCCTACCTCTGGAGCCCCTGAATTGAACAAACTTGAATTTGCATTACCTGGGAATGCATATTAATATGAGTAATCATGGATATTCTCATAAAGAACTTTGATCCCCTATTGTGGCCCCACCCTACCCCTGGGCATCATGATTTGAACAAACTTCAATCTGCACTATCTAGGGATGCTTGCATATAGATATGAGTAGTGGTCCTGTTGTTCCTGAGAAGATTTTTTAAAGATTTATCCTATATATCCCCATGTAATACTTTGATCCCCTATTGTGGCTCCATCTTATCCATTACTGTTATGACCTGCAAACATACAGTTGTGAACCACATACCAAATTTCAGCTCAAAGCATGATGGAACAAAAGGCCCAGAGGCCTTATCAGTCACCTGAGTACTAGTATTAGTTAAAAGTATTATTAGCTCTAAAGGCTATGAAATCTAGACCAAATTTTTCTGTTCTGCATATCTAAGCTAAATTCTAATATGCAGCAACAGTTTAAAACAAGACGTGTTCTTAAAACTTAAATGCCTATAATAATGAAAGATTTACATAAAATAATATATGTAACATTGACATGATATGATTAATTCGGACCCATCCTATTGTCAAAAGCCTGGGGTTGCAAAATTTCACAATTTTGGTACATCCTTTTCTGCTTTTCCTAAATATGCATTATTTTTTATACCGTATCAGCAAATTTAAAGAAGTCTTTCAAATGATAAAGAAAATAATGACTATGATAATTTTGGCCCCACTCTACGCCTCGGATCATCAAATTTACAATGTTGTTCAAGGATTACCCATTCCTTCTAAGTATTTAGTTACAATTTAGTATCAATAGCATTAAAGAAAATAATTTCTAAAAGTTTTACACATATACACTATATATACCTAGTCATAACATCTACCCTGGGTATCATGAAATTTACAATTTTGGTAGAGGCCTCCCTGCTTTACATCACCAAGCACTTTGTTTTTCTTCAAGGTATGATGTTGTAGAGAAGATTTTTGAAAAAATTTCAATTTTTGTTACTCATTGCCCTGCCCCTCTGGCCCCTGGGGTGCAGGAGTCCTAAAATTTACAATTTATGTCCCCCTTGCCCCCATAATAATAACAAGAGGTCCAAGGGCCACATCACTCACCTGAGTCATCTTGGCTCATATTTCAAGATTTTCCCTATATATTTGTATGCAAAACTTTGATCCTTCCCTTGTGACCCCATCCTACCCCCGGGGGCCATGATTTGAATAAACTTGAATCTGCATTATGTCAGGAAGCTTTCATGTAAATCTCAGCTTTTCTGCCTCAGTGGTTCTTGAGAAGAGATTTTTAAAGATTTTCCTTATATATTTGTATGTAAAACTTTGATCCCCTATTGTGGCCCCATCCAACCCCCAGGGGCCATGATTTGAACAAACTTGAATCTGCACTATTTCAGGAAGCTTTCATGTAAATTTCAGCTTTTCTGGCCCAGTAGTTTTTGAGAAGAAGATTTTTAAAGATTTATCCTATATATTAGTATGTAAAACTTTGATCCCCTATTGTGACCCCATCCAACCCCCTGGGGCCATGATTTGAAAAAACTTGAATCTGCACTATGTCAGGAAGCTTTCATGTAAATTTCAGTTTTTCTGGCCCAGTGGTTCTTGAGAAGATTTTTAAATGACCCCATCCTATTTTTGTGATTATCTCCCCTTTGAAAGGGACATGACCCTTCATTTGTACAAATTTGAAAGACCTTTACCCAAGGATGCTTTGTGGCAAGTTTGGTTGAAAATGGCCCTGCCAGCGGTTCTTGAGAAGAAGCCGAAAATGTGAAAAGTTTATGACGACGCCGCCGCCGCCAACAGACAACGGACAAATTTTGATCAGAAAAGCTCACTTGAGCCTTTGGCTCAGGTGAGCTAATAATAATAATAATCTTTATTTTTAAAGTCGGATATACATAATCAACAATTAACATTAGCTATATACTAGCTATCTACCTACTTGCACGGATTTTTGCACTAGGGGGCCTTTGAGTGGGAGGAAACCGGAGTACCCAGAGGAAACCCATGTGTCCGAGTGGGTGACCAACATACCCTCTCATATACAGCCACTGTCGATCACAGGGATCAAACTTGGGTCGCAGCTGTGAGAAGCGAGTGTGTTAACCACTACACTACCCGGTCATCCCAACGATGCTTTATATCAAATTCGAAAAGAATTGGAATAGTAGTTATCAAGAAGAAGTTAAAAATTATCTATTGTTTACACATTTAATAACTGGCCATTTTGGCCCCACCCTTATATCAAAACCCCTACCCCTGAGATCATAAAATTTACAATTTTGTTAAAGGACTACCAGCTCTTTCTAAATATCCATTTAGTTTATGTTATTTAAATGTTTACACATAAACACTATGTACCAAGTTTGGCCCTGCCCTGAGGTTAGAACCTCTAAGCCAGGAATCATGAAATTTACAATTTTGGTAGAGGCCCTCCTGCTCTACATCACCATACATTTAGTTTTTCTTACACAGTTGTAGAGAAGAAGAATTTTGAAAATTGGTCAATTTTTGGCCCCAGGAATCCTGAAATTTACAATTTATGCCCCCTTGTCCCAAAGATGCTTCATACTAAATTTGAAAAGAATTGGAATAGCAGTTATCAAGAAGTTAAAAATGTTCAATTACTCAGGTGACCTAAAAAATAAGTTGTGACAGACGGGACAGATCGATGGACGAACAGAGTAAAAACTAGTCATCTCTTTCAGCTCCACCAGTAGGGGACTAATAAATATAAAGTTGCAAACATAATTTAATTATTTAGATTTAATATGGTCAATTTATTCTGTCCCAAATTTTAAGTTTCACAATACACACGTGAAGCTTTTATATTACACTACACAAGAAGAATTCTATATACATACATATATCAACCATTTTAAGGTAAGGTTTGCGACATTTTGACATGTAGCGAACAAAGTCATGTTGCATATCAGTATGTTCAGTAGGACTTTATCTTTTAAAAATTTACTTTTTTTTTTAAAATTTGCCTGTGTCGTTTTTTGACCAGATGGGCTTAATTTTGAGATGGTTTACATTTTAAAGATCTTTTAACAAAAGGGAATACTAGTGGTATAAAAATTACATGAGGCAAACTTATGGGATAAAAAGCTGGTAGAATTTCTAAAAACAGTATCATCTATCAGATTATACTAATAGGTTAAGAAATTTTATTCAAAACACAAAAAATAGCACTCTTTATATCTTGAATAAAATTTAAATTGGTTGCCATGGCAACAAAAAATGCATATTGAGCGGCTTTACAAGGTCTACAACAGAAAAATTTCATTTTAAACATAATATTTGGACCATGAACATTTAAGAAAGCATATAAAATTACAACCCACCGGGCTTTATTTCCATGGTAACAGATTTCATTTATGCGATTTTTCACTGTTTTATAATTTTAAAACTGCTGATGGGTGCATTGAACATTTTCATGAACATGCACTGAGCATTTTCATTAACAAAATACAATTCCAGACCAAAATGATATTTATATTTATTTGTCAAGTATTGTAGTATCACATTTATTAGAAATCTTCAATTTCCAGGCGGGTTTTCCACAGTCCCGCTTCGTCCTAGATTCCATGTTTCATTTGCCCGATCCTGTCTTATATACTACATCTTTGAAATAAATTCCCTCTTCTTGTTCCATTGCTTGATGTTTGTTTACTTAGTTGAACACACGACTCTAACCTTCGCGACAATATAAAGCCCGGTCAGTGGCAGATCTGGAGGGGGTGGGGTGAATTAACGTAAAGTTAGTAAAAATGACACTTAACAAATCTGTTTTTATGTCGACAGGATCCATGCCGTTATGCAGATGTTCCTAAGACAAAATTAAGGATATTATAAGATATAGGCCTACCATTCTTACGTAATCATATCAGTCCGTTTTCTACATTCCAAAGTTCATGTGATAAATCGCTCATTCGGCGCAAGTAGTGTCATAGCATTGAAATATAAAGTGCATGTAATTAGAAAGGTAGAGCATGGTCAGGTTTATATTTTTAAAAAACGCTTGTCATAAAAATTCCTTACTTCGTTAATGTCGAACTTCGTTAAATTTGAGGATACTTGTCTATTCACAAACAATGATTGATTATATAACAGCATCAAAATAAATCCTACTTTCCCTAGCAAGATTTGCAGAGGTTTAATGTGATCATCTCATGGTTTCACACAAAATATCAGCAACCAGTACTGATCATCATCTTTTACCAGAGCCATGCCGCTGTTTACAAACAACTGACTTTCTACATGTATTCCAAATGCCGATACCCATTCAGTGGCGATTTCAAGGTCACAACATAAAATGGAAATTACCGTAGCGCATACTATATATAAAAAATTGACTTTTATAATATGAAAGAAAATAATTTATAAATGATCATTTGAGAAACATTATTATTATTTTGTTATGGAGATTTACACATACGCCGTTTGACAGCGGTAGTAGATAACAAGAAAATATTATGACATTTTCCCACGATAAAACTATGTCATGACGCATTTTTTCATTGTGACGTCA
This sequence comes from Ostrea edulis, assembly GCF_947568905.1. Lineage (NCBI taxonomy): Eukaryota > Metazoa > Mollusca > Bivalvia > Ostreida > Ostreidae > Ostrea > Ostrea edulis. The sequence goes on from NC_079164.1 coordinate 53,987,702, forward strand.
TGAAGTGCGAAATGCACTAAGGTATATCAAGAGTTATCTCCCTGTTGTTGCAAACCTTACCTTAAACCAAAGTTATTTCATTTTATTATCTTGAAATTCGAGTTAACTGAGCAATGTGGTAGCTTTCAGCCAGATGCTGTTGTGTCTCATAGTGAAAAGATCTTTTTTGTTTAACTTTGCTTTCCAGCATACACATATTTCAGGATTAAAAAACAAAAATCAGATTTGGTGCATAAAGGTTCCATAGTTACTAATATCATTTCATTTAAATAAATCAATATTAATGAAAATCTTCAACAAAAGCATTAGCAAACAAGATACTAGTATAAAAATCACATACAAGCAATTGACAATGAGCTGCAAGCATTCTGATGTACACATCAAGCCAGGACTCGGTACAAACATTGCTGGCTATTTCCTTGGTAAACTTGGCCAGCTCTAGTGTAGGTATTCTATGTCTGAAGTGAAGCAAGAGCTGTAGAAAAGTTGATTTTAGTCCCGGGGAGAGTGTATGGAAAACAGGAACACTAAAATTAGAAACAAGAAATGTTTTAGAAACATATATGTATACGCTTCTATGTAGCAATTATATTGAAAAGGATCAACTTTTCATTAAGGAGGTACACTACATCGTCATAATGGCTGACTTCCTTTTAAAACATGGATGAAAATATAAATATTGCCTATTCATTTAAAAAATCATCGTGTAGCTTAGTAGGTTAGCACATCGACTACTAAACTGTAGATCGCAGGTTTAAGTCCAGCAAGGGTTTTAATTTTTTTCAGATTGCTTTGTAGTAAAACTGCATTTTTTGACTAAATAAGGTAAATTTGAAAACTTTCAATTTCAAAATACTGTTGTACATATCCTTCATTTTTCATCCATATAAAATTTCTCTGGTGTAGCATACCTCCTTAAGAATGTCTGTAGTGATAGTGAACAAGAGGCAGGGGTATAAAAATGTAATCTAAATTATCAAAAACACAAACACACAGTGCAATTAATTTTTGTGCACGCAGGTTTGTTTGTGACACAGTTGATATTTCCAAAAAGAAAGGTTGTGTTGATGCATCGTGATGCCATCAGTTTCAGAGGATACTGATATGGAATAAGAAAACCACAGTGTGGTGATCCGGAAAACCGGATCACACTCTGTGAAATCCAAAGTATCAAAAAACGAAACATTGATGGGTATATAATAAAGTAATATTCCGTATACAGTACAGTAATATTCTGTATACAGTACAATAATATTCAGTATACAGTAAATACACAGAGTTAGAATCATTATGTTTAATGAAATCATATCATAAAATACTTTAACATATACATGTTAAAGTATACAGAGGTGCGGATGTCAACAGTGACCACTACCTGTTGAAAGCTACCATCAAACTGAAACTACGCAGAAATCACCAACAGCAAGGAATGAAAAGGAAATTTGATATAGATAAATTAAAAATCCCAAATATTAATAAGGCGTTCAATTTGGAATTAAAAAACAGATTTAAAGCACTTGAAAACAACCCTGATGATCAAGATAACATTCAAGGAAAGTGGGACACCATCAAAGAAACATATGTTGAAACAGCTCCAAAAACTTTGGGTTATAGAACAAAAAAGAATAAGGAATGGCTAACATCAGACACATGGGAAAGAATAAGTGAAAGGAAGAAAATGAAACAAAAAATCATAAGCACAAAGTCGACCAGATTACAAGAACAAATGCAAATTTCATATAGAGAAAAAGACAAAGAAGTGCAAGAAAAGACAGAAGAATGCACCTTGACAACCTTGCAAAAAGAGCAGAACATGCAGCTTCTCATGGAGAAATGAGCGTTGTGTATAAGATAACTAAACAGCTATGTCGTAAAAATACAACCCAACCAGCTCTTGTTAAGGACAAAGACGGCCACCCACTATCGACAGATCATGAACAGGCCAAAAGGTGGGTCCAGTATTTTCAAGAAGTATTAAATTGTCCAGAACCTGATGAACCTACTACTCCTGTACCTGTTGAAGAAGACCTGGAAATAGACCTCGAACCACCAACATTGGAGGAAGTTAAAAATTCTATTAAAAATCTTAAAAATGGGAAATCACCTGGCATTGACAACATCCATGCTGAAATGCTAAAATCAGATATTGTCACATCAGCAAACAAACTACTGAGCTTATTTGTATCCATCTGGGAAAACGAGACTATACCATCTGATTGGAGTAAAGGACTTATCGTAAAACTAGCAAAAAAGGGAAACCTCCAAATATGTGATAACTGGAGAGGAACAACATTGCTCTCAGTCCCCAGTAAGGTATTCTGCAAAATACTTCTCAGCAGAATAGATGAAGCTATTGATGATAAATTGAGAGAAGAACAAGCTGGGTTCAGAAGAGGAAGAGGCTGCATAGACCAGATTTTTGCCATTCGTAATATTATCAAACAATGTATTGAATGGAAAATCCCACTATACATCAACTATATTGACTTTAAGAGGGCATTTGACAGTGTGCATAGGGATACATTGTGGAAAATAGTTAGATCATATGGCATCCCAATGAAGATCTGTAACCTTATGCGAGCATTCTACGAAAACTTTGAATGCAGTGTCATATTAGAAAAGAACATCTCTGAGTCCTTTAGTGTCAAATCTGGAGTTAGACAAGGATGTATATTGTCACCTATCCTCTTCTTAATAGTCATTGATTGGATCCAAAGAAACAGCACAGCAGATAAGAAGAGAGGTATCCAGTGGACTATGTTCAGCAACCTAGAGGACCTAGAATTTGTAGACGACCTTGCAGAGATCTCAGGAAACAAGACCCATCTACAAGAAAAAACAGATCAGCTGCACAAATTTGCCAAACAAACTGGTCTTAACATCAACACCAAAAAGACCAAGGTGATGACAATAAATGCTTCAGTGGAACCTGTGGTTTTAAATGGAGAACCGCTGGAGGAGGTAGAGGACTTCACCTACCTAGGAAGCATACTTAGCAAGGACAACCGTGCCGGGAAAGACATAAAGGCAAGACTCAACAAAGCACATGCAGCATTCGCCCAACTCCAAACCATCTGGAAATCAAACAGTTACAGTCTGAGGACCAAAGTCCAACTTTATAACAGCAATGTGAAATCAGTCCTCCTGTATGGGTCTGAATGCTGGCGTGTTATAGACAGTGATATGTGAAAAGTTGAGGCCTTCCACAACAGCTGCCTTAGAAAAATAAATAGAATCTTTTGGCCAAACAAAATCAGTAATAAAAACCTACACCAAAAGTTAAAAAGCAAGAACATCAGCACAGAAATAAAACAAAGAAGAATGAGATGGCTTGGTCACGTAATGAGAATGCCCCAGAACAGGATTCCCAAAGTAACTCTACACTGGACACCACCTGGAAAGAGGAAAAGAGGCAGACCACGTACCACCTGGAGGAGAACCGTAACATCAGAACTTGAGGAAATGGGCTACTCATGGGGACAGGCACAGTATATTGCCAAGGACAGAGCTAGATGGAGACAACCTGTTGAAGCCTTATGTCCCACCGGGGATGAAGAGGATAAGTAAGTAATATCAAAAAATACTTGGGTACTTTAATACAGTGGTTTTATTTTCATAATCTTTCATGTAGTTCATAGTGATTATAGTGAAAATAAAGGCTATGCAAATGTTTTCCCCTTCACAGTACTACATGTACATGCACTCAAATACAATCTAGATATTTGCCGCAGTGTAAATTTCTCTTATTTTTCACTGTATATCAAAACCATGAAAATTAAACTGAATATAGTGCTTGTGATGTGTGCTTGAACTGTGCCGAAAATAACCCAAGAAGGAATTCATAGCTGTATGTACAACAATGACTTTTCAATACAAGGAATGTTAGAATTAGTCACCAGGAAATATTGTAATGGTTTGTAATGGTAATTACAATTCAAGTTCACAATTCTGAGTGACTGGTTCCTCCTGTTGTAAACAAGTGAGTAATTCTGACCACTGTGGCAGGCAGCCATACTTAGACATCACCTCGTTCTCATACCACTGCACTGCAGTGCTTAAACATGCTGCCTCTTCGTTGTTCACAAGCTCTTCTACTAGACATTTCCAAAGTCCCCACTCATAGTCCAACAAATCCATGGCTCTCTGAAAGAAAATGCCAATTTTCTCAATAAGTATGCAACTATGTATCACTGAACAACAATTAGGAAAACTACCTGAAATCGTCAGGATCCGTTGAGAATGCAATGTTTCATTAAATATCCTTTTTCAGATGCTGGTACATGTCTCTCAAGTTACAAACATTCAACATTATGCCCCAGATGGCAACAAAGAAACAAATACATGTAACATGTTTTGTCATAAAGAATCTATATACAAAATAGTTCAGGAGATATTGCAGTCTGCTTAAATTAAGTTTTCTTAGAAGTAGGGCAAACTCCAAAGTTAAAAGATTAATAAACTTTAGTACCAAAGAAAGTTCATGTCACAACAAGAGGCCCATGGGCTTTGATAGTCACCAAAGTATCATAGACCATATTTGCATTTAAAGACCCAATTCTAAATTAACACCCCCATATTCTTCCTGTATGGTGATCAATGGTAAGTCGTCTGTCAATCAGTGTGCCACGATCGGTCTAACAATCGGCTGATCGGTATGAAATACATCAGCCAGCATTTGAACCAATGATAGGTTGTATTTACAAACTACAGCCATCTGCCAAAAGTTTAGAGATAAAATGGCAGATCTAAATTCCAACTTCACGGAAGTGGCTTGTTTTTTCTTTTGTAAATTCTATATATAGATAATGGGGATTCCGTATGCATATCACATATAAGTACAGGGTCTTGTGTCGTCATATGTTGGTATTTGTTTGATGATCGTCCGATACAAGCTTCTGAATGTAGCTATGGGAAAGTCTAAAAAAAAATCGCCAGCAGTGAAACAAATTATCGTAGACAGTTACAGACAAACGGGAAATTATTCTGAAACTGCTAGGGTATTGAAAATGGACCGAAAAACTGTGTATGCTGTTGTAAAACGGTGTGAAATTTGAGGAAGTGCGGGAAATGCTAAAAAAATCGGGACGCCCCAGAAAAATAGACGTTAGAGACGAGCGCCAACTATTGCGGCTTGTAAAATTTGACCGTATCACCCCCATCAAAAGACATAACAGGACAATTTAATCAAGGTAGGCAAGTTCTTGTATCTGAAAGATCAATTCATCGTTATTTGTCAAACAATAAGTACCATCGACGTGTATACAGGAAGAAAATTAGGATTCGGGAACAAAACAGGAAAAACCGTGTGGCATGGGCGAGAGGAAAACGACGATGGATTGTTGACCATAACTGGTCAAAAGTGATCTTCTCTGATGAATGTAAAGTTGTTTTGGGACAAAATAATCGAGTTTATATTTGGAGAAAGGCAGGAGAAGAATGGTTACCAGCGTGCATCAGCCCCGGGGCACCACCGAAACCTGCTATGAGTTTAATGTTGTGGGGATGCATTACCTGGAACAGGGTTCCAAATTACCGCTCGCCCACTCGCATTGGCGACTAAACTTTGCTTGTGGGCACCCAAAATTTTCGTTCTCGTCGCCCAATTGGCGACCGTAACTGTCCGATCAACATTTTTCTTTCCGACCGATCTGAGTCCTATTATAATTGAAGTTCAATTTCCAGTTGAGGTTTTGCCACTTGGCGAGACATTCATGATTCCTGGGGTATCAAACCTTCCAAAATGTATTTAAACCAGAAGTTGAACAACGCAAGGGTTACTTCAAACAAAAAGAAAGCGTCTGCTTTTAACCAAAGTGGAAAGAAGGGGAGAATATGGCTCGATGACAGCAAAAAGGGGATGACGTGCTGTGTATGCAAAACATGACACGAAAGGTCCAGTTGTTGTGACAGCTTGCCCAAGTTATAAACTTGACAGCATCGTAAAGCTGAGAAATTTTGAAATAATATAAAAAGTCTGAAGAAACGTGTGTTAAAGTCAGACGCCGCGAAGATCATAAAGTTGCTAGGTTGACGAAATGAGAGTGGAAATGAGAGAGGTATTTGAAAGAATTATGGAGAAGGAAACAGAATTTAAATATTCATATTTTAATTTTTTAAATAAATTGCCATGTGACCTGATGTTTCTTTTTTCTTGTAAAAAAAAAAATCCCATGGTATTCAATTTCATGATATGTGTGGGCTACTGAAATTTCATGTGGGCTAACAGAATTTCTTATTCAGGGGCATTCAGTCGAAGTTGGAACCCTGCTGGAATGGAGTTGGCACACTAACAGTGGCTAATGGCAACATTAATGCAAATATATATATTGATATCCTTGAAGAACAATTGTGGCCAGTTGTAGTGAAAAATTTTCCTACTAACAATTACATATTTCAAGATGACAATGTCCCGGTTCACCGTGCCCGAATTGTACAAGAATATTAACAAATAAACAGAATTCCAGGTATGTTTTGGCCAGCACAGTCACCTGATGCAAATATAATTGAAAACATTTGGTTTCTGTTGAAAAATAAACTTAAACGCAGACTTTCTAATATAAACAATGTCACTGACTTGGAGTGAAATATAAATGACATCTGGATTAACATCCCGTTACTTACATACGGAACCTCTATCGATCCCTACCTTCCAGAATGTTGAAATGATCAGATCAAAGGGATATATAACAAAATACTGAGGTCAGATTTATTCTCTTTGTAATTTTATAGCCACTGAAAATCCATATTACGTTGACGTTTAGACATGGACATCCGCTATTTGTCTACAAACTTTTGACAGTTGGCTGTAAATCGCTATAACGACCATAGAATTTGCGAAATGCGAGACTGTTGAAACCCCTGTACCATCAACTTGTTTGTCAGTTGTTTGCCTCGATTTAAAAACTGACCATACGCAGAACAAGCTCTTGCGTTAGCGTGTCGAATCCGTTGAGAGATAATTATAATAGAAATAGCAATACTTTTTGCTTCGTCCTCAAGCACGGTAGACTCACGCCGTAAGACATATTAGACGGAACAATTCACTAAGGTGTAATGTGCAAGAAATACATAATTCAATGCATAAAGTACATAAGTACATTTGAACATACTACCAATTTGCAACCGGATATCCAAATTTAAGTTTGTATATCGAACCCGATGGAGAGTTTGATGAAATAGAAAAATCAAAGTACTGAAAAGCGCTAACAGGAGAAGACCATGCGTTCTTTATATCACAGGTTAATAACTTAGACACATAGCATGCATGTACATATATACACAGACATCACAACTTAACAAAAGAATACAAATAAAATAAACATTTCATGCAAGAATATACAGGTATGAAGGCATTTATAAGATTTAGAGGAAGAAATACAAACACTACAAGCAAGAGTGGATGTACATAAAAATCAGCAGTAAAATTCAGACAAACTCGCAATCTTTGTTGCAAGTAATGCAAAAAGCACAAACTATTTTAAATAGAAAGTTGGATAGATACCGATACATAGTAATAATAATTTAATTAATATAATTTGAATATAATTAAAATCGATAATGGTAGTAAATTAACATAAATATCTAAAAATGAAAGATTTACTGAGCCATGCAAAACACATCACATAAAAGGCTGCATAGATAAAAAGAGCAGAAGCAATATATAAAACTACGTACACTGGACCTAAAATCTGCCTGATTTACAATTACATGTGGGGCCAGACCAAGTGGAAATAATTTTTTAATTGATTTAAGGTGGTAAGATGTCAAGCTTCAATTTGCAAAGAGTTCCAGATCTTAGGAGCACTGTACCTAAAGGATTGTAACGTGTAGTGATCACCCAGTCAAGTACTGGTCATACTCGTCGTTGCTTTGCTTAACTTGCATGATGAAGAGAGACGCTTTACCACATCACTGGAAAAGCTGACTGGCACAGAGTCCGTCAAAGATGCAGCAAAATCTGGCCGACCTGACTGTAACAGGCAAGGCAAATATCTCAAAAGTCAGGGAAATAATTGAAAGAGATGGCAGATACACAATTCGTGATATTGCCAAAGCTGTTGGCATATCACTATCGCGGGTGCATTTCATTTTGAAGTGTATTTTGAAAGTACGAAAGATTTCTGCCAGATGGATACCGCATATGTTGACAGATGACCAAAAATGGGTACGAGTACAAACCGCTAAGCAAATGTTCAAATTGTTTCCCAAATTCAATCAAAGACAATGTGCAAACATTGTTACTAGTGACGAAACATGGGTTCACTATTTCGAACCAGTAAGAAAAATTGGAAACGAAATATGGCTAACTAAACACGGTAGAAGGCCTGTAGTTGCCAGAAGAACCATAAACACAACGAAGGTTCTTTGTTGCATATTCTTCTCATGTGTTGGTATAGCCGTACAAATTTCATTGCCGAAGGGCAAAGGTGTTGCAGGTCGGTATTACGGAGATGTTATATTAAAAAAGCTCGAGAAATATTATCATAAACAACGCCCTGTGTCAGGATTTAAGCATGTTCGTCTACTTCATGATAATGCTCCATCACATATACATCTGAGCTTGTGAAGCAATTTTTGAAGTCGGAGAAGGTTACCGTCCTGCCACACCCACCATACTCTCCAGATCTAGCCCCCATGCGACTTTTTCCTTTTTCCAAAACTTAGAAAGTTCTGACAAGCCCTTGGCTCAGCCATCAGTCAGTGCCTCAGAGGTCTACCAAATCAGCGTACCGTGATGGATTTCAGAAATGGATTCAGAGTTTGAAACTATGTATTTCAAACCGCGGAGAAGGGATGTAATGTTCATTTCACTATTTGAGTCGAATGCTTTTGAGATATCGTACAATACACATTACATATCGAACAGCCCTCGTATATATGTAGTGTTTGAGTTTTGGCTGTAATTCGTGCTATTGTAATGAAAGACATGCATGTTAGTATTCACTTTTTTGTATTTTATTATTCATCTATTGTTATTTTGTTTTGTATTTTTACAATTCATTTTTACAGTATATATGAAAAGGAATTAGTTGAGGGGGTATATTATTTGGGTAAAGGTATAAGCTAGAACTGCCATGGGTAAGTGATATGTTTATAGTGTGTTTGGGTGTTTTGGTGTATAATTTTTTTATGGCGGTGGGCATGTGTTATAGCCGGGAAACTATATAGTTAGCAGACGTGACTGATACCTGGAGCAGGTTAAAAAGTATAACCGTCAGCCACGCCCGTAACCAGAGGTGTTACTTTAAGAGTGTCTGACAGTTGAGGTGTCAGTAGGTAACGTAGGGATGAAAGTGTATTAAGTTTGGATATTCATGATACATTTGACACCGGCCCAGAGTTAAGCCCCGAACCACTGTCAGCAGACAAATGCCGATCTGGCATAGTGCCAACGCCACACAAACCACTCTGATGATAGAGGATGATGAAAAGGAGAGCGAGAGAAGATGCGATCAAAAGCAAATGGTCGATTCCTATCCCCAACTGGGGCATCTTAACAATAAGATACGGCGTTCGAGCCAAAAGCAATTAATCATACATAGACATAGCTATCCAGTGGATAAAGTTTAATATTGCTGGTACGATAGTGTTAATGTTGGTTGTAGGTATAGTTAGCAGAGTCTGAAGGTCAAAGGTAGTGACTCCTGCTGCTTGAAGTATTTGTATGAGGTTTGTTCTGTAGTGGTTGTGAAGTGGACAGTGCAAAGGGTAATGGGTGATTATTTCTGGGACCTGGCGGTGTGTACAATTGTTGTTTGTGTACCTGGTGTACTGACCTAAATCGCCCAATGGATTTGTTTTCCCCACCCTCAAGCGTGTAATGAATTTGTCGTAGTGAATGTTAGAGTGATATTTGAGAGGTTTTGAGCATGGGTTGGGTTTGATTTTAGCTATGAGTTTGGTGTTTGAGTTTAGTTGTTGTTTGTAGATGCCGATTATAGTGCGATGTATGGAGCTGTAAATTTCTCTGACCCCTAGCGATATGTGATAGGTAACCTTGTTATCACCTAGTGCTTGTTTGGCAGTGTTGTCGACAGTCTCGTTTCCTTGAATGCAGACATGTGAAGGTATCCACTGGAAGTGGATGTGTTGATTGTATTGTGTGGAATGGTGCAAGAGGGTGAGGATGGTGTTGAGAAGATCTGGCCTACTAGTTTGAAATGTTTGTAGTGCACTAAGGGGGTCACTGAGAATTACCGCTCTCCGATATCCCTTGCTGTGAATGTGTTTGAGTGCAACAATTAGAGCAACCATCTCCGTCGAGTAGACAGAGATGTTGTCCGTGCACCTATATCCCTCCTCTATGGGACTGCTGGGGTCATAGATGGCTGCACCCGTTTTGCCTGTGGTGGGTTCTTTGCTTCCATCAGTGTAGATTTTTTTGGAACCCTTGGTAGTGTATGTCTATGTGTTGCAGTGTTATTGCTTTGAAATTGATTACTGTGTTTTTTGGTGATTGCACTGCCGGTATTGGTGCAAACTGTAGGAGGAGGAGAGGTCCATGGAGCCATTGGTAGCAATTGTTTGGCAGGTGGCTCGGGTAGCCCATAAGTGTTTGCATATTTCTATATTTGGTAGACGAATGGTCCAGTCCCCCCCCCCCCCCCCCCCCCACTTTCGCTGGATTTGGTGTCAGTGTATGCGTATGTATGGGGTGCTTGCAATAATGTATTTGTAGGATTTGTTTTGTCAGAGGAGACCTTAATCCAGTACCTTAGAGAAAGTTGGAGTCTGCTTAGATTAATTGGTAGTTCTCCCGATTCCAATAGGACTGTGCTTTTTTCTGTGCTGTGATGGGTTCTAAGTGCATTCGGAGCGCCGACGATTGGATCCTGTCCAGACTTTGAAGATAGGTCCTGCAACCTGAGTTGTAAGCCTGACAACCATAGTCAAATGTTGGTCTAATAAGAGATCTGTAAAGCATCAGAATGGTTTGTTTGTCAGCACCAAATTTTGTGCCCGAAACAGAATGCATAAGGTTGAGTATTTTGCAACATTTAATTTTGAGTTTTTCGACGTGCGCTTTGAATGTCATATGTTCGTCGAAAATTACTCCCAGAAAGGTTACTTGTGATTCTGCCTTGAATGGTTGATTTCTTAGGTAGAGTTTTAGCTGGTGTTTGTAGTTAATGTGCGTTTGGTTAGTTTTGCCAAATAAGATTTCGACAGTTTTTGGTTGCGACAGATTGAAACCCCAGTGGATGGACCAGTTTGAAATTGAGTCCAGAGTGCTTTGCAACATTATGTTGATGATTTTAATAGAGCGACGTGTGTGATGATTTTGCGTGTCATCTGCAAACTGGGAGAGATCAGCTACTTGGTACGGTTGTTTATGGTGTTGTATTGTGGATGATTAGTCATTGATCACGAGATTAAAAAAGTGTAGGGCTGATAACAGAACCCTTTGGTGTACCATTGTTCAAGGTGTGCAGATATGAATTTGACTGGTTAACAGTGACCTGTATTTTCCTGTCTTTGAGGAAAGATCTGATGAAGAATGTGGATATGAAACATGACAGCTCTATCACTCACCATTCAAAAATTATGAGCAATTACAGTTCAAGTTTCAGACATACTTACAGACATACTTACAGACAAAACAATATGCTCAGACTATAGGCCTAGTCGCGGTGGCATAAAAAACTTAATCCACACAACATGTGCACATTTGCATTAGGATATGAGTTAGTGTGGCCCTGCTACT